>NC_069509.1:33310544-33428044 GCF_027579735.1 Bombina bombina
ACATTCCTGCTTACAGGGGACCCTACAGCCTGATCCCCCCCTAGAGGGGAGAGAAAAGAGGGAGGGGGGTTATCTTGTAGGTGGGAGAAAGCAGCTGCACCTTTCTGTAAGACACAAGGAGGTGTGGGTCTTTGCCTGCTAGCTTGTGCATCTCACCATCGTCATCCACATATCACAGCCAGAGAATCAGCTCTGCCTGGATACACATAGTCTACAGACAGCCCTTCCCAGGGTATATCTGCAGGGTAGGATGCCCGCTCTCTGTGCTGTCTCCTGCCTGCTGGTGGGCGCTCTTGTGGCAACTGTACAAGGTAAGCGATGCTGCAGTGATACATGTGTACAGGCAAGGGCTATATACGTGTGTGCATCTATACACAGAGACCTGCAGGATATTGAATCATACACACATGCATTTACTGCAAACCTATAGAAAGGGAATAAATAGCATTTATACATTGTAGATAGTTTCACATCTTAATAAGCCATATAGTGAGATTTAGCATACATCACACTACTGTAATTGTGAACCGTATATGTAGAATGCAATACTGTACAAATATCCAAGTGTGTTTTTATGTAAAACATGTGTGTAAATGTTATATATACATATACACACACACACATATATATATATATATATATATATATATATATATATACACACACACACACACACACATATATATATATATATATATATATATACACATACATACAACATATATACATACATATAATATATATACACACACACATATATATATATATATACACATACATACAACATATATACATACATATAATATATATACACACACACACACAAATATACATACATATACACACACACCTACGTAGAGTTTTTGTGAATGCTTTTGTTATATATTTATGTACGTATGTAACAATATATATAAACGTAGCCATATTTATGCGTATGTATGTGTGATTCTGTATATTGTGAGCAGATAATTTAGTGTGTGTGGGTATTTATGTTGTGTTATACACAGTAAGCAGCCAGCTCTCTCTATATAACAGGTCTCCTGTAGGTGTGGGGAGGAGGGGGAGGTGGAGACTTTGCTGGGGGATGTGCTGCAGGCCTCACTGTTAATGCAAATGGTTCATCATTAGACACAGTGTAAGGTGCTCTCTGTATTAGGGGTGCATCAGGAGACGCAGATTATGTTTGCTTTGAGAATTATAGCAGGGCAGGTGCCTATTTTCCTGTCCTTGTCATTTTCTTTCACTGACTTTCTATTCTCATATTTGCTTCGATTTTTCTTTCCATCTTTCATTTCTTCTCATTCTCCCTCTCTATCCTGTGTCTCCATCCCCCTTCCTTGGGGTCTTTATTGTGTCTCATTCTGTGATAGAGGAGGCAAGAAACAGAGAGAAAGACAAGAGGCATAAAACTAACAAGAGCAAAGAGACATGTGAGATAGAGTGTAACAGAGGCAGCATGCAGTGATAGACTTGTTATTATGGCATAGATGAGACATACAGTGTGGTATTCAGTGAGAGTGAGTCGCACAGTGTGGTATGCAGTGAGAGTGAGACACAGTGTGGTATGCAGTGAGTGAGACATACAGTGTGGTATGCAGTGAAAGTGAGACACAAAGTATGGTATGCAGTGAGAGTGAGACACAGTGTGGTATGCAGTGAGAGTGAGACACAGTGTGGTATGCAGTGAGAGTGAAACACACAGTGTGGTATGCAATGAGAGTGAGACACACACAGTGTGGTATGCAGTGAGAGTGAAATACACAGTGTGGTATGCAGTGAGACATACACAGTGTGGTATGCAGTGAGAGTGAGACATACAGTGTGGTATGCAGTGAGAGTGAGACACAGTGTGGTATGCAGTGAGCGTGAGGCACAGTGTGGTATGCAGTGAGAGTGAGACACAGTGTGGTATTCAGTGAGAGTAAGACACAGTGTGGTATTCAGTGAGAGTGAGACATACAGTGTGGATGCAGTGAGAGTGAGACACAGTGTGGTATGCAGTGAGAGTGAGACACAGTGTGGTATTCAGTGAGAGTAAGACATACAGTGCGGTATGTAGTGAGAGTGAGACACACAGTGCGGTATGTAGTGAGAGTGAGACACACAGTGCGGTATGCGGTGAGAGTGATACATACAGTGCGGTATGCAGTGAGAATGAGTCACACAGTGCGGTATGCAGTGAGAGTGAGACATACATTTTGGTATGCAGTGAGAGTGAGACACAGTGTGGTATGCAGTGAGAGTGAAGCATACAGTTTGATATGAAGTGAGAGTGAGACACATAGTGCAGTATGCAGTGAGAGTGAGACATACAGCGCGGTATGCAATGAGAGTAAGACACAGTCTGGTATGCAGTAATAGTGAGACATACAGTGCGGTATGCAGTGAGAGTGAGACATAAAGTGTGGAATGCACTGAGTGATAAACATACAGAGGGTGATATTCAGTGAGAGTGAGCATGAGACATACACAGAGGGCTGTATGCAGTGAGAGTGAGCGTAAGACATACAGAGGGTGATATGCAGTGAGAGGGAGACATACAGAGGGTGATATGCAGTGAGAGTGAGACATACAGAGGGTTATATGCAGGGAGAGTGAGACATACTGAGGATGATATGCAGGGAAAGTGAGACAAATACAGTGTTATATGCAGTAAGAGTGAGACATACAGATGATGATGTGCAGTGAGAGTGAGACATATAGAGGGTGATATGCAGTGAGAGTGAGACATACAGAGAGTGATATGCAGTGAGAGTGAGACATACACAGTGTGAAATGCAGTGAGACATACACAGTGTGATATGCTGTAAGAGTGAGACATTCAGAGGGTGATATGCAGTGAGAATGAGACATATACAGATGGTGATATGCAGTGAGAGGGAGACATACACAGTGGGTGATATGCAGTGAGAGTGTGACATACACTGAAGGTGATATACAGTGAGAGCGAGACATACAGAGGGTGACATGCAGTGAGAGTGAGATATACACAGAGGGTGGTATGCAGTGAAAGTGAGACATACACAGAAGGTTGTATGCAGTGAGAGTGAGACATACACAGTGTGATATGCTGTGAGAGTGAGACATACAGAAGGTGATATGCAGTGAGAGTAAGACATACAGTTAGTGTGAGCGTGAGACATACACAGAGGGGTATGCAATGAGAGTGAGGATGAGACATACACAGTGGGTGATATGCAGTGAGAGTGAGCGTGAAACATACACAGAGGGTAGTATACAGTGAGAGTGAGACATACAGAGGGTGATATGCAGTGATAGTGAGACATGCCAAGGGTGATATGCAGTTATGGTGAGACATACCAAGGGTGATATGCAGTGAGAGTGAGACATACAGAGAGTGATATGCAGTGAGAGTGAGACATACACAGAGGGTGATATGCAGTGAGAGTGAGACATGCACAGAGGATGATATGCAGCGAGAGTGAGACATACAGAGAGTGATATGCAATGAGAGTGAGCCATACACAGTGTGAAATGCAGTGAGACATACACAGTGTGATATACAGTGTGATATGAGAGTGAGACACACAGAGGGTGATGTGCTGTGAGAGTGAGACATTCAGAGGGTGATATGCAGTGAGAGTGAGACATACACAGAAGGTGATATGCAGTGAGAGTGAGACATAAACAGTGTGATATGCAGTGTGAGTGAAACATACACAGAGGGTGATGTACAGTGAGAATGAGACATACACAGTGTGATATGCTGCGAGAGTGAGACATACAGAGGGTGATATGCAGTGAGAGTGAGACATACAGAGGGTGATATGCAGTGAGAGTGAGACATACAGAGGGAAATATGCAGTAAGAGAGATACAGAGGGTGATATGCAGTGAGAGTGAGACATACAGAGGGTGATAAGCAGTGATAGTGAGACATACCAAGGCTGATATGCAGTGATAGTGAGACATACCGAGGGTGATATGCAGTGAGAGTGAGACATACAGAGAGTGATATGCAGTGAGAGTGAGACATACAGAGAGTGATATGCAGTGAGAGTGAGACATACAGAGGGTGATATGCAGTGAGAGTGAGACATACAGAGGGTGGTATGCAGTATGAGTGAGCGTGAGACATACACAGAGGGCTGTATGCGGTGAGAGTGAGCAAGCGTGAGACATACACAGATGGTTATATGTAGTGAGAGTGAGACATATAGATGGTGATATGCAGTGAGAGTGAGACATACTTAGGGTGATACGCAGTAAGAGAGATTCAGAGGGTAGTATACAATGTGGGTGAGACATAAACAGTGGTGTATACAGTGAGAGTGAGACATACAGAGGGTGATATGCAGTGATAGTGAGACATACAGAGGGTGATATGCAATGCGAGTGAGCCATACACAGTGTGAAATGCAGTGAGACATACACAGTGTGATATGCAGTGTGATATGAGAGTGAGACAAACAGAGGGTGATGTGCTGTGAGAGTGAGACATTCAGAGGGTTATATGCAGTGAGAGTGAGACATACACAGAGGGTGATATGCAGTGAGAGTGAGACTTACACAGTATGATATGCTGTGAGAGTGAGACATACAGAAGGTGATATGCAGTGAGAGTGAGACATACACAGTATGATATGCTGTGAGAGTGAGACATACAGAAGGGGATATGCAGTGAGAGTGAAACATACACAGAGGGTGATATGCAGTGTGAGTGAGACATACACAGAAGGTGATGTACAGTGAGAATGAGACATACACAGTGTGATATGCTGCGAGAGTGAGACATACAGAGGGTGATATGCAGTGAGAGTGAGACATACAGAGGGTGATATGCAGTGAGAGTGAGACATACAGAGGGAAATATGCAGTAAGAGAGATACAGAGGGTGATATGCAGTGAGAGTGAGACATACAGAGGGTGATATGCAGTGAGAGTGAGAGTGAAACATACACAGAGGGTAGTATACAGTGAGAGTGAGACATACAGAGGGTGATATGCAGTGATAGTGAGACATACCGAGGGTGATATGCAGTGATAGTGAGACATACCGAGGGTGATATGCAGTGAGAGTGAGACATACAGAGAGTGATATGCAGTGAGAGTGAGACATACAGAGAGTGATATGCAGTGAGAGTGAGACATACAGAGGGTGATATGCAGTGAGAGTGAGACATACAGAGGGTGGTATGCAGTGAGAGTGAGACATACAGAGGGTGATATGCAGTGAGAGTGAGCGTGAAACATACACAGAGGGTAGTATACAGTGAGAGTGAGACATACAGAGGGTGATATGCAGTGATAGGGAGACATACCAAGGCTGATATGCAGTGGTAGTGAGACATACCGAGGGTGATATGCAGTGAGAGTGAGACATACAGAGAGTGATATGCAGTGAGAGTGAGACATACAGAGAGTGATATGCAGTGAGAGTGAGACATACAGAGGGTGATATGCAGTGAGAGTGAGACATACAGAGGGTGGTATGCAGTATGAGTGAGCGTGAGACATACACAGAGGGCTGTATGCGGTGAGAGTGAGTGAGCGTGAGACATACACAGATGGTTATATGTAGTGAGAGTGAGACATATAGATGGTGATATGCAGTGAGAGTGAGACATACTTAGGGTGATACGCAGTAAGAGAGATACAGAGGGTAGTATACAATGTGGGTGAGACATAAACAGTGGTGTATACAGTTAGAGTGAGACATACAGAGGGTGATATGCAGTGATAGTGAGACATACACTGAGGGTGATATGCAGTGAGAGTGAGACATACACTGAGGGTGATATGCAGTGAGAGTGAGACATACAGAGGGTGATATGCAGTGAGAGTGAGACATACAGAGGGTGATATGCAATGAGAGTGAGCCATACACAGTGTGAAATGCAGTGAGACATACACAGTGTGATATGCAGTGTGATATGAGAGTGAGACAGAGGGTGATATGCAGTGAGAGTGAGACATACACAGAGGGTGATATGCAGTGAGAGTGAGACTTACACAGTATGATATGCTGTGAGAGTGAGACATACAGAAGGTGATATGCAGTGAGAGTGAGACATACACAGTATGATATGCTGTGAGAGTGAGACATACAGAGGGTGATATGCAGTGAGAGTGAAACATACACAGAGGGTGATATGCAGTGTGAGTGAGACATGCACAGAAGGTGATGTACAGTGAGAATGAGCCATGCACAGTGTGATATGCTGTGAGAGTGAGACATGCAGAGGGTGATATGCAGTGAGAGTGAGACATACACAGAGGGGTATGCAATGAGAGTGAGGGTGAGACATACACAATGGGGTATACAGTGAAAATGAGACATACAGAGGGTGATATGCAGTGAGACATACACTGAGGGTGATATGCAGTGAGAGTGAGACATACACTGAGGTTGATATACAGTGAGAGTGAGACATACAGATGGTTATATTCAGTGAGAGTGAGACATACAGAGTTTGATATGCAGTGAGAGTGAGACATACAGAGAGTGATTTACAGTAAGAGTAAGACATGCACAGAGGGTGATATGCAGTGAGAGTGAGACATAAAGAGGGTGATATGGAGTGAGAGTGAGACATACACAGAGGGTGATATGCAGTGAGAGTGAGACATACAGAGGGTAATATGCAGTGAGAGTGAGACATACACAGAGGGTGATATGCAGTGAGAGTGAGACATAAAGAGGGTGATATGGAGTGAGAGTGAGACATACACAGAGGGTGATATGCAGTGAGAGTAAGACATACAGAGGGTAATATGCAGTGAGAGTGAGACATACAGAGGGTGATATGCAGTGAGAGTGAGACATGCACAGAGGGTGATATGCAGTGAGACATACACTGAAGGTGATATGCAGTTAGAGTAAGACATACAGAGTTTGATATGCAGTGAGAGTAAGACATAAAGAGGGTGATATGCAGTGAGAGTGAGACATACAGAGGGTGATATGCAGTGAGAGTAAGACATAAAGAGGGTGATATGCAGTGAGAGTGAGACATAAACAGAGGGTGATATGCAGTGAGAGTAAGACATACAGAGGGTGATATGCAGTGAGAGTAAGACATACAGAGGGTGATATGCAGTGAGAATGAGACATAAACAGAGGGTGATATGCAGTGAGAGTAAGACATGCAGAGAGTGATATGCAGTGAGAGTAATACGTATAGAGGGTGATATGCAGTGAGAGTAAGACATGCAAAGGGTGATATGCAGGGAGAGTGAGACATACACAGTGTGATATGCAGTGAGAGTGAGACATACACAGTGTGATTTGCAGTGAGACATACACAAAGGGTTATATGCAGTAACTGTGAGGGTGAAATATACACAGTGGGGTATGCAGTTAGAGTGAGACATACAGAGGGTGATATGCAGTTAGAGTGAGACATACACCAAGGGTTATATGCAGAGAGTGAGAGACCTATAGAGGGATATATGCAGTGAGAGAGATACAGATGGTGATATGCAGTGAGAGTGAGACATACAGAGGGTGATATGCAGTGAGAGTGACACATATAGAGAGGGATATGTAGTGAGAGATATACAGAGGGTTATATGCAGTAAGGGTGAGACATAAACAGTGGGGTATACAGGGAGAGTGAGACATACAGAGGGTGATATGCAGTGAGAGTGAGACATACAGAGAGTGAGACATACAGAGAGTGAGACATACAGAGGGTTATATGCAGTAAGAGTGAGCGTGAGACAGGCACAGAGGGCTGTATGCAGTGAGCGTAAGACATACACAGTGGGGTATACAGTGAGAGTGAGACATGCACAGAGAGTGATATGCAGTGAGAGTGAGACATACATAGGGCGATATGCAGTGAGTGTGAGACATAAACAGAGGGTGGTATGCAGTAAGAGTGAGCGTGAAACATACATAGAGGGCAGTATACAAAGAGGGTTAGACATAAACAGTGGGCTATACAGTGAGAGTGAGACATACAGAGGGTGATATGCAGTGAGATTAAGACATACAGAGAGTGATATGCAGTGAGATTAAGACATACAGAGAGTGATATGCAGTGAGAGTGAGACATACAGATGGTGATATGCAGTGAGATTAAGACATACAGAGAGTGATATGCAGTGAGAGTGAGACATACAGAGAGTGATATGCAGTGAAAGTGAGACATACAGAGGGTGATATGCAGTGAGAGTGAGACATACACAGAGGGTGATATGCAGTGAGAGTGAGACATAAACAGTGGGGTATACAGGGAGAGTGAGACATACAGAGGGTGATATGCAGTGAGAGTGAGACATACAGAGAGTGAGACATACAGAGAGTGAGGCATACAGAGAGTGAGACATACAGAGGGTTATATGCAGTAAGAGTGAGCGTGAGACAGACACAGAGGGCTGTATGCAGTGAGCGTAAGACATACACAGTGGGGTATACAGTGAGAGTGAGACATACAAAGGGTAACATGCAGTGAGTGTGAGCGTGAGACATACACAGAGGGGTATGCAGTAAGAGTGAGACATGCACAGAGAGTGATATGCAGTGAGAGTGAGACATACATAGGGCGATATGCAGTGAGTGTGAGACATAAACAGAGGGTGGTATGCAGTGAGAGTGAGCGTGAAACATACATAGAGGGCAGTATACAAAGAGGGTTAGACATAAACAGTGGGCTATACAGTGAGAGTGAGACATACAGATGGTGATATGCAGTGAGATTAAGACATACAGAGAGTGATATGCAGTGAGAGTGAGACATACAGAGAGTGATATGCAGTGAGATTAAGATATACAGAGAGTGATATGCAGTGAGAGTGAGACATACAGATGGTGATATGCAGTGAGATTAAGACATACAGAGAGTGATATGCAGTGAGAGTGAGACATACAGAGAGTGATATGCAGTGAAAGTGAGACATACAGAGGGTGATATGCAGTGAGAGTGAGACATACACAGAGGGTGATATGCAGTGAGAGTGAGAAATAAACAGAGGGTGATATGCAGTGAGAATAAGACATATAGAGGGTGTTATGCAGTGAGAGTGAGACATACACAGAGGGTAATATGCAGTGAGACAAACAGAGGGTGATATGCAGTGAGAGTGAGACATATAGAGGGTGATATGCAGTGAGAGTAAGACATGCAGAGGGTAATATGCTGTGAGAGTGAGACATACTGAGAGGGTGATATGCAGTGAGAGTAAGACATACAAATGGTGATATGCAGTGAGAGTGAGATATATACAGAGGGTGATATGCTGTAAGAGTGAGCGTTAGACATACACAGAGGGTGATATGCAGTGAGAGTGAGCGAGCGTGAGACATACACAGAGGGTGATATGCAGTGAGAGTGAGACGTATAGAGGGTGATATGTAGTGAGAGTGAGACATACACAGAGGGTGATATGCAGTGAGAGTGAGACATACACAGAGGGTGATATACAGTGAGAGTGAGACATACACAGAAGGTGATGTACAGTGAGAGTGAGACATACACAGTGTGATATGCTGTGAGAGTGAGACATACATAGGGTGATATGCAGTGAGAGTGAGACATACACAGAGGGTTATGCAATGAGAGTGAGGGTGAGACATACACAGTGGGGTATACAGTGAGAGTGAGACATACAGAGGGTGTTATGCAGTGAGACATACACTGAGGGTGATATGCAGTGACAGTGAGACATACAGATGGTGATATGCAGTGACAGTGGGACATACAGAGGGTGATATGCAGTGAGAGTGTGAAATACAGAGGGTGATATGCAGTGAGACATACACTGAGGGTGATATGCAGTGAGAGTGAGACATACAGATGGTTATATTCAGTGAGAGTGAGACATACAGAGTTTGATATGCAGTGAGAGTGAGACATACAGAGAGTGATATACAGTAAGACTAAGACATGCACAGAGGGTGATATGCAGTGAAAGTGAGACATACACAGAGGGTGATATGCAGTGAAAGTGAGACATACACAGAGGGTGATATGCAGTGAGAGTAAGACATACAGAGGGTGATACGCAGTGAGAGTGAGACATACAGAGATCGAGACATACAGAGGGTGATATGCAGTGAGAGTGAGACATAAACAGAGGGTGCTATGCAGTGAGAGTAAGACATACAGAGGGTGATATGCAGTGAGAGTGAGACATAAACAGAGGGTGCTATGCAGTGAGAGTAAGACATGCAGAGAGTGATATGCAGTGAGAGTAATATGTATAGGGGGTTATATGCAGTGAGAGTGAGACATACAGATGGTGATATGCAGTGAGAGTGAGCATGAGACATACACAGAGGGTGATATGCAGTGAGAGTGAGACATATAGAGAGTGATATGCAGTGAGAGTGAAACATAAACAGAGGGTGATATGCAGTGAGAGTAAGACATGCAGAGGGTGATATGGAGTGAGAGTGAGTCATACAGAGAGGGTGATATGCAGTGAGAGTGAGACATACGGATGGTGATTTGCAGTGAGAGTGAGATATATACAGAGGGTGATATGCAGTGAGAGTGAGACATACAGAGGGTGATATGCAGTGAAAGTGAGACATACAGAGATTGAGACATACAGAGGGTGATTTGCAGTGAGAGGGAGTGTGAGACATACGCAGAGCGTGATATGCAGTGAGAGAGAGACACATAGAGGGTGATATGCAGTGAGAATGAGACATAAACAGAGGGTGATATGCAGTGAGAGTAAGACATGCAGAGGGTGCTATGCAGTGAGAGTGAGACATACACAGAGGGTAATATGCAGGGAGACAAACAGAGGTTGATATGCAGTGAGAGTGAGACATATAGAGGGTGATATGCAGTGAGAGTGAGACATACACCGAGGGTAATATGCAGGGAGACAAACAGAGGTTGATATGCAGTGAGAGTGAGACATATAGAGGGTGATATGCAGTGAGAGTAAGACATGCAGAGGGTAATATGAAGTTAGAGTGAGACATACTGAGAGGGTGATATGCAGTGAGAGTGAGACATACAGATGGTGATATGCAGTGAGAGCGAGATATATACAGAGGGTGATATGCAGTAAGAGTGAGCATTAGACATACACAGAGGATGATATGCAGTGAGAGTGAGACATATAGAGGGTGCTATGCAGTGAGAGTAAGACATGCAGAGAGTGATATGCAGTGAGAGTAATATGTATAGAGGGTTATATGCAGTGAGAGTGAGACATACAGATGGTGATATGCAGTGAGAGTGAGCATGAGACATACACAGAGGGTGATATGCAGTGAGAGTGAGACATATAGAGAGTGATATGCAGTGAAAGTGAAACATAAACAGAGGGTGATATGCAGTGAGAGTAAGACATGCAGAGGGTGATATGGAGTGAGAGTGAGTCATACAGAGAGGGTGATATGCAGTGAGAGTGAGACATACGGATGGTGATTTGCAGTGAGAGTGAGATATATACAGAGGGTGATATGCAGTGAGAGTGAGACATACAGAGGGTGATATGCAGTGAAAGTGAGACATACAGAGATTGAGACATACAGAGGGTGATATGCAGTGAGAGAGAGACACATAGAGGGTGATATGCAGTGAGAATGAGACATAAACAGAGGGTGATATGCAGTGAGAGTAAGACATGCAGAGGGTGCTATGCAGTGAGAGTGAGACATACACAGAGGGTAATATGCAGGGAGACAAACAGAGGTTGATATGCAGTGAGAGTGAGACATATAGAGGGTGATATGCAGTGAGAGTGAGACATACACCGAGGGTAATATGCAGGGAGACAAACAGAGGTTGATATGCAGTGAGAGTGAGACATATAGAGGGTGATATGCAGTGAGAGTAAGACATGCAGAGGGTAATATGAAGTTAGAGTGAGACATACTGAGAGGGTGATATGCAGTGAGAGTGAGACATACAGATGGTGATATGCAGTGAGAGCGAGATATATACAGAGGGTGATATGCAGTAAGAGTGAGCATTAGACATACACAGAGGATGATATGCAGTGAGAGTGAGACATATAGAGGGTGATATGCAGTGAGAGTGAGTCATACAGAGAGGGTGATATGCAGTGAGAGTAAGACATGCAGAGGGTGATATGCAATGAGAGTGAGTCATACAGAGAGGGTGATATGCAGTGAGAGTGAGACATACAGATGCGGATATGCAGTAAGAGTGAGACATACAGATGGTGATTTGCAGTGAGAGTTAGATATATACAGAGGGTGATATGCAGTGATAGTGAGAAATACAAAGGGAGATATGCAGTGAGAGTTAGACATACAAAGTGTGATATGCAGTGAGAGTGAGACATACACAGAGGGTGATATACAGTGAGAGTGAGGGTGAGGCATACACAGTGGGTATGCAGTGAGAGTGAGTCATTCACAGTGGGGTATGCAGTGAGAGTGAGACATACACATTGGGGTATAAAGTGAGAGTGAGTGTGAGACATACACAGTGGGGTAGGCAGTAAGAGTAAGACATGCACAGAGAGTGATATGCAGTAAGAGTGAGACATGCACAGAGAGTGATATGCAGTGAGAGTGAGAAATACACAGTGTGATATACAGTGAGAGTGAGACATACATATGGTGATATGCAGTGAGAGTGAGACATACATATGGTGATATGCAATGAGAATGAGATATACAAAGGGTGATATGCAGTGCGAGTAAGAAATACAGAGATAGTGATATGCAGTGATAGCGAGACATGCAGAGGGTTATATGCAGTAAGAGTGAGACATACACTGAGGGTGATATGCAGTGAGAGTGAGACATACACTGAGGGTGATATGCAGTGAGAGTGAGACATACAGAGTGTGATTTTCAGTGAGAGTGAGACATACAGAGAGTGATATGCAGTGAGAGTGAGACATACACTGAGGGTGATATGCAGTGAGAGTGAGACATACAGAGGGGGATATGCAGTGAAAGTGAGACATACACTGAGGGTGATATGCAGTAAGAGTAAGACATACGCTGAGGGTGATATGCAGTGAGAGTGAGACATACAGATGGTGATATGCAGTGAGAGTGAGACATACACTGAGGGTGATATGCAGTGAGAGTGAGTCATACAGAGGGTGATATGCAGTGAGACATACACCAAGGGTGATATTCAGTGAGAGTGAGACATACATAGGATGATAGTGAGAGTTAGACATACACACAGTGATATGTAGTGAGAGTGAGATATACAGAGGGTGATATGCACTGAGAATGAGACATACACACAGAGTGATATGCAGTGAGAGTGAGACATACAGAGAGTGATATTCAGTGAGAGTGAGACATACAGAGGGTGATATGCAGTAAGAGTGAAACATACAGAGTGTGATATACAGTGAGAGTGAAACATACACAAAGGGGCATATGCAGTGAGAGTGAGACATACAGAAGTTGATATGCAGTGAGAGTGAGACATACAGAGTTTGATATGCAGTGAGAGTGAGACATACAGAGGTTGATTTGCAGTTAGAGTGAGACATAAACAGAGGGTGATATGCAGTGAGAGTGAGACACACACAGAGTGATATGCTGTGAGAGTGAGACATACACAGAGTGATATGCAGTGAAAGTGAGACATACACATTGTGATGTGCAGTGAGAGTGAGGCATACAGATGGTGCTATGCAGTGAGAGTGAGACATACAGATGGTGACATGCAGTGAGAGTGAGACATACAGAGGGTAATATGCAGTGAGAGTGAATCATACACAGAGTCATATGCAGTGAGAGTGAGACATACAGAAGGTGATATGCAGTGATTGTGAGACATACCCAGAGGGATATGCAGTGAGAATGAGACCTACAGAGGGTGATATGCAGTGCGAGTGAGACATATAGAGATGGTTATATGCAGTGAGAGTGAGACATACAGAGGGGGATAATATGCAGTGAGAGTGAGACATACACTGAAGGTGATATGCAGTGAGAGTGAGACATACACTGAGGGTGATATGCAGTGAGAGTGAGAAATAGAGGGTGATATGCAGTGAGAGTGAGACATACACTGAGGGTGATATGCAGTGAGAGTGAGACATGCACTGAGGGTGATATGCAGTGAGAGTGAGCCATACACTGAGGGTGCTATGCAGTGAGAATGAGTCATACAGAGGGTGATATTCAGTGAGAGTGAGACATACAGAGGGTGATATGCAGTGAGAGTGAGACATATGCACAGAGTGATATGCAGTGAGAGTGAGACATGCAGTAAGCCATACACTGAGGGTGATATGCAGTGAGAGTGAGACATACATAGGGTGATATTCAGTGAGAGTGAGACATACACAGAGTGATATGCAGTGAGAGTGAGACATACAGAGGGTGATATGCAGTGAGAGTGAGACATACAGAGGGTGATATGCAGTGAGAGTGAGACATACAGAGTTTGATAGGCAGTGAGATTGAGACATACAGATTGTGATATGCAGTGAGAGTGAGACACACAGAGGGTGATATGCAGTGAGAGTGAGACACACACAGAGTGATATGCAGTGAGAGTGAGTCATACAAGGGGTCATATGCAGTGAGAGTGAGACTTACAGAGGGAGATATGCAGTGAGAGCGAGACATACACACAGATTAATATGCAGTTAGAGAGACACACACACACACACACACACAGAGAGGGTGATATGCAGTGAGAATGAGACATACAAAGGGTGATATGCAGTGAGAGTGAGCCATACAGAGGGTGTTATGCAGTGAGAGTGAGACATACACACAGAGTGATATGCAGTGAGAGTGAGTCATACACAGTCATATGCAGTGAGAGTGAGACATACAGAGAGTGATATGCAGTGAGAGTGAGACATACAGAGAGTGATATGCAGTGAGAGTGAGACATGCACAGAGTGATATGCAGTGAAAGTGAATCATACACAGAATGAGAGAGAGAGAGACACACACACAGAAGGTGATATGCAGTGAGAGTGAGACATACACACAGAGGGATATGCAGTGAGAGACACACACACAGAGGGTGATATGCAGTGAGAATGAGACATACAGAGGGTGATATGCAGTGAGAGTGAGACATACAGACCGTGATATGCAGTGAAAGTGAGTCATACACAGAGTGAGAGAGAGACACACACACACACAAAGGGTGATATGCAGTGAGAGTGAGACATACACACAGAGTGATATGCAGTGAGAGACACACACACAGAGGGTGATATGCAGTAAGAATGAGACATACAGAGGGTGATATGCAGTGAGAGTGAGACATAAAGAGGGTGATATGCAGTGAGAGTGAGACATACAGAGGGGGATATGCAGTGAGAGTTAGACATACAGAGGGTGATATGCAGTGAGAGTGAGACATACAGATGGTGATATGCAGTGAGAGTGAGACATGCACTGAGGGTGATATACAGTGAGAGTGAGACATACACTGAGGGTGCTATGCAGTGAGAATGAGTCATACAGAGGGTGATATTCAGTGAGAGTGAGACATACACTGAGTGATATGCAGTGAGAGTGAGACATACAGAGGGTGATATGCAGTGAGAGTGAGACATATGCACAGAGTGATATGCAGTGAGAGTGAGACATGCAGTGAGCCATACACTGAGGGTGATATGCAGTGAGAGTGAGACATACATAGGGGGATATTCAGTGAGAGTGAGACATACACAGAGTGATATGCAGTGTGAGTGAGACATATAGAGGGTTATATGAAGTGAGAGTGAGACATACAGAGTGTGATATACAATGAGAGTGAGACATACAGAGGGTGATATGCAGTGAGAGTGAGACATACAGAGTTTGATATGCAATGAGAGTGAGACATATAGAGGGTGATATGCAGTGAGAGTGAGACATACAGAGTTTGATAGGCAGGGAGATTGAGACATACAGATTGTGATATGCAGTGAGAGTGAGACATGCAGAGGTTGATTTACAGTGAGAGTGAGATATAAACAGAGGGTGATATGCAGTGAGTGTGAGACACACAGAGGGTGATATGCAGTGAGAGTGAGACATACACAGAGTGATATGCAGTGAGAGTGAGTCATACAAGGGGTCATATGCAGTGAGAGTGAGACTTACAGAGGGAGATGTGCAGTGAGAGCGAGACATACACACAGATTAATATGCAGTTAGAGAGAGAGACACACACACACACATGCAGTGAGAATGAGACATACAAAGGGTGTTATGCAGTGAGAGTGAGCCATACAGAGGGTGTTATGCAGTGAGAGTGAGCCATACAGAGGGTGTTATGCAGTGAGAGTGAGACATACACACAGAGTGATATGCAGTGAGAGTGAGTCATACACAGTCATATGCAGTGAGAGTGAGACATACAGAGAGTAATATGCAGTGAGAGTGAGACATACAGAGAGTGATATGCAGTGAGAGTGAGACATGCACAGAGTGATATGCAGTGAAAGTGAGTCATACACAGTCATATGCAGTGAGAGTGAGACATACAGAGAGTAATATGCAGTGAGAGTGAGACATACAGAGAGTGATATGCAGTGAGAGTGAGACATACACAGAGTGATATGCAGTGAAAGTGAGTCATACACAGAATGAGAGAGAGAGAGAGAGAGACACACACACACACACAGAAGGTGATATGCAGTGAGAGTGAGACATACACACAGAGGGATATGCAGTGAGAGAGACACACACAGAGGGTAATATGCAGTGAGAATTAGACATACAGAGGGTGATATGCAGTGAGAGTGAGACATACAGACCGTGATATGCAGTGAAAGTGAGAGAGAGACACACACACACAAAGGGTGATATGCAGTGAGAGTGAGACATACACACAGAGTGATATGCAGTGAGAGACACACACAGAGGGTGATATGCAGTGAGAATAAGACATACAGAGGGTGATATGCAGTGAGAGTGAGACATACAGAGGGGGATATGCAGTGAGAGTGAGACATACACAGAGGGTGATAGGCAGTGGGAGTGACACACACACACAGAGGGTGATATGTAGTGAGACATACAGAGGGTGATATGAAGTGAGAGTGAGACATACAGATGATGATATGCAGTGAGAGTGAGACAGATACAGAGGATGATATGCACAGAGCGTGATATGCAGTCAGAGTGAGTCATAAAGAGGGAGATATGCAGTGAGAGTAAGTCATACACAGAGGATGATATGCAGTGAGAGTGAGACATACAGAGCGTGCTATGCAGTGAGAGTGAGACAAACAGAGGGGAATATGCAGTGAGAGTGAGACACACAGAGGGTGATATGCAGTGCGAGTGAGACATACAGAGGGTGATATGCAGTGAGAGAGAGACATACACAGACAATGATATGCAGTGAGAGTGAGACAGATACAGAGGATGATATGCAATGAGAGTGAGACATCCAGAGGGGGATATGCAGAGAGAGTGAGACATACACAGAGGGTGATATGCAGTGAGAGTAAGACAGATACAGAGAATGATATGCAGTGAGAGTGAGAGATACAGAGGGGGATATGCAGTGAGAGTGAGACATACAGAGGGTGATATGCAGTGAGAGTGAGACATACAGAGGGAGAGATACAATGAGAGTGAAACATACAGAGAGAGTGATATGCAGTGATAGTGAGACATACAGAAGGTGATATGCAGTGAAAGTGAGCTATACAGAGATTTTAATATGCAGTGAATGTAAGACATACAGAGGGGTGTATGCAGTTATGAGACATACAGATGGTGATATGTAGTGAGAGTGAGATATAAACAGAGGATGATATGCAGTGAGATTAAGACATACAGAGAGTGATATGCAGTGAGAGTGAGACATACAGAGAGTGATATGCCGTGAAAGTGAGAAATACAGAGGGAGATATGCAGTGAGAGTGAGACATACACAGAGGGTGATAGGCAGTGAGAGTGAGATATACACAGGGGGTGATAGGCAGTGGTAGTGAGACATACAGAGGGGAATATGCAGTGAGAGTGAGACATACAGAGGTGGATATGAAGTGAAAGTGAGACATACAGAGAGGGTGATATGCAGTGAGAGTGAAACATACAGAGGGTGATATGCAGTGAGAGTGTGACATACAGAGAGTTTGATATGCAGTGAGAGGGAGACATACAGAGGGTGATATGCAGTAAGAGTGAGACATACAAAGGGGGATATACAGTGATAGTGAGATATACAGAGAGGGTGGGCATGCAATAAGATAATGAGAGTTAGAGGTGGGCATGTATTAGGATAATGAAAGTTAGAGGGGGGCATGCAGTAAGAGAATGAGAGTTAGAGGGGGGCATGCAGTAAGATAATGAGAGTTAGAGGGGGGCATGCAGTAAGAGAATGAGAGTTAGAGGTGGGCATGCAGTCAGAGAATGAGAGTTAGAGGTGGGCATGCAGTCAGAGAATAAGATTAAGAGATGGGCATGCAGTAAGAGAATGAGAGTTAGAGGTGGGCATGCAGTAAGAGAATGAGAGTTAGAAGTGGGCATGCAGTCAGAGAATGAGAGTTAGAGGTGGGCATGCAGTAAGAGAATGAGAGTTAGAGGTGGGCAACTGGGCATGCAGTCAGAGAATGAGAGTTAGAGGTGGGCATGCAGTCAGAGAATGAGAGTTAGAGGGGGGCATGCAGTCAGAGAATGAGAGTTAGAGGGGGCATGCAGTCAGAGAATGAGAGTTAGAGGGGGGCATGCAGTCAGAGAATGAGAGTTGGGGGGGGCATACAGTCAGAGAATGAGAGTTAGAGGGGGGCATGCAGTCAGACAATGAGAGTTAGAGGTCGGCATGCAGTCAGAGAATGAGAGTTAGAGGTGGGCATGCAGTAAGAGAATGAGAGTTAGAGGTGGGCATGCAGTCAGAGAATTAAAGTTAGAGGTGGGCATGCAGTCAGAGAATGAGAGTTAGAGGTGGGCATGCAGTCAGAGAATGAGAGTTAGAGGGGGGCATGCAGTCAGAGAATGAGAGTTAGAGGGGGGCATACAGTAAGAGAATGAGAGTTAGAGATGGGCATGCAGTAAAAGAATTAGAGTTAGAGATGGGCATGCAGTCAGAGAATGAGAGTTAGAGATTGGCATGCAGTAAGAGAATGAGAGTCAGAGGTGAGCATGCAGTAAGAGAATGAGAGTTAGAGGGGGGCATGCAGTAAGATAATGAGAGTTAGAGGGGGGCATGCAGTAAGAGAATGAGAGTTAGAGGGGGGCATGCAGTCAGAGAATGAGAGTTAGAGGTGGGCATGCAGTAAGAGAATGAGAGTTAGAGGTGAGCATGCAGTAAGAGAATGAGAGTTAGAGGGGGGCATGCAGTAAGATAATGAGAGTTAGAGGGAGGCATGCAGTAAGAGAATGAGAGTTAGAGGGGGGCATGCAGTCAGAGAATGAGAGTTAGAGGTGGGCATGCAGTAAGAGAATGAGAGTTAGAGGTGAGCATGCAGTAAGATAATGAGAGTTAGAGGTGGGCATGCAGTAAAAGAATGAGAGTTAGAGGGGGCATGCAGTAAGAGAATGAGAGTTAGAGGGGGCATGCAGTAAGAGAATGAGAGTTAGAGGGGGGCATGCAGTCAGCGAATGAGAGTTAGAGGTGGGCATGCAGTAAAAGAATGAGAGTTAGAGGGGGCATGCAGTCAGAGAATGAGAGTTAGAGGTGGGCATGCAGTAAAATAGTGAGAGTAAGAGGTGGGCATGCAGTATGAGAATGAGAGTTAGAGGTGGGCATGCAGTAAGAGAATGAGAGTTAGAGGTGGGCATGCAGTAAGAGAATGAGAGTTAGAGGTGGGCATGCAGTAAGAGAATGAGAGTTAGAGGTGGGCATGCAGTAAGAGAATGAGAGTTAGAGGTGGGCAGCAGTAAGAGAATGAGAGTTAGAGGGGGGCATGCAGTAAGAGAATGAGAGTTAGAGGTGGGCATGCAGTCAGAGAATGAGAGTTAGAAGTGGGCTTGCAGTAAGATAATGAGACTTAGAGGTGGGCATGCAGTAAGAGAATGAGAGTTAGAGGTGGGCATGCAGTAAGAGAATGAGAGTTAGAGGTGGGCATGCAGTAAGAGAATGAGAGTTAGAGGGGGGCATGCAGTAAGAGAATGAGAGTTAGAGGGGGGCATGCAGTAAGAGAATGAGATTTAGAGGTGGGCATGCAGTAATAGAATGAGAGTTAGAGGTGGGCATGCAGTAAGAGAATGAGAGTTAGAGGTGGGCATGCAGTAAAAGAATGAGAGTTAGAGGGGGCATGCAGTAAGAGAATGAGAGTTAGAGGTGGGCATGCAGTAATAGAATGAGAGTTAGAGGTGGGCATGCAGTAAGAGAATGAGAGTTACAGGTGGGCATGCAGTAAGATAATGAGAGTTAGAGGTGGGCATGCAGTAAGATAATGAGAGTTAGAGGTGGGCATGCAGTAATAGAATGAGAGTTAGAGGTGGGCATGCAGTAAGATAATGAGAGTTAGAGGTGGGCATGCAGTAAGATAATGAGAGTTAGAAGTGGGCATGCAATAATAGAATGAGAGTTAGAGGTGGGCATGCAGTAAGAGAATGAGAGTTAGAGGTGAGCATGCAGTAAGATAATGAGAGTTAGAGGGGGGCATGCAGTCAGAGAATGAGAGTTAGAGGTGGGCATGCAGTAAGAGAATGAGGGTTAGAAGTGAGCATGCAGTAAGAGAATGAGAGTTAGAGGGGGGCATGCAGTAAGAGAATGAGAGTTAGAGGTGGGCATGCAGTAAGAGAATGAGAGTTAGAGGTGAGCATGCAGTACGAGAATGAGTGTTAGAGATAGGCATGCAGTCAGAGAATGAAAGTTAGAGGTGGGCATGCAGTAAGATAATGAGAGTTAGAGGTGGGCATGCAGTAAGATAATGAGAGATAGAGGGGGGCATGCAGTCAGAGAATGAAAGTTAGAGGTGGGCATGCAGTAAGATAATGAGAGTTAGAGGGGGGCATGCAGTAAGAGAATGATAGTTAGAGGTGGGCATGCAGTAAGATAATGAGAGTTAGAGAGGTGGCATGCAGTAAGAGAATGAGAGTTAGAGGTGGGCATGCAGTAAGATAATGAGAGTTAGAGGTGGGCATGTAGTAAGAGAATGAGAGTTAGAGGTGAGCATGCAGTAAGATAATGAGAGTTAGAGGTGGGCATGCAGTAATAGAATGAGAGTTAGAGGGGGCATGCAGTAAAAGAATGAGAGTTAGAGGGGGCATGCAGTAAGATAATGAGAGTTAGAGGGGGGCATGCAGTAAGAGAATGAGAGTTAGAGGTGGGCATGCAGTAAGATAATGAGAGTTAGAGGTGGGCATGCAGTAAGAGAATGAGAGTTAGAGGTGAGCATGCAGTAAGATAATGAGAGTTAGAGGTGGGCATGCAGTAATAGAATGAGAGTTAGAGGTGGGCATGCAGTAAAAGAATGAGAGTTAGAGGGGGTATGCAGTAAGAGAATGAGAGTTAGAGGGGGCATGCAGTAAGATAATGAGAGTTAGAGGTGGACATGCAGTCAGAGAATGAGAGTTAGAGGGGGGCATGCAGTCAGAGAATGAGAGTTAGAGGTGGGCATGCAGTAAAATAGTGAGAGTAAGAGGTGGGCATGCAGTATGAGAATGAGAGTTAGAGGTGGGCATGCAGTAAGAGAATGAGAGTTAGAGGTGGGCATGCAGTAAGAGAATGAGAGTTAGAGGTGAGCATGCAGTAAGATAATGAGAGTTAGAGGTGGGCATGCAGTAATAGAATGAGAGTTAGAGGTGGGCATGCAGTAAAAGAATGAGAGTTAGAGGGGGCATGCAGTAAGAGAATGAGAGTTAGAGGGGGCATGCAGTAAGAGAATGAGAGTTAGAGGGGGGCATGCAGTCAGCGAATGAGAGTTAGAGGTGGGCATGCAGTAAAAGAATGAGAGTTAGAGGGGGCATGCAGTCAGAGAATGAGAGTTAGAGGTGGGCATGCAGTAAAATAGTGAGAGTAAGAGGTGGGCATGCAGTATGAGAATGAGAGTTAGAGGTGGGCATGCAGTAAGAGAATGAGAGTTAGAGGTGGGCATGCAGTAAGAGAATGAGAGTTAGAGGTGGGCATGCAGTAAGAGAATGAGAGTTAGAGGTGGGCATGCAGTAAGAGAATGAGAGTTAGAGGTGGGCAGCAGTAAGAGAATGAGAGTTAGAGGGGGGCATGCAGTAAGAGAATGAGAGTTAGAGGTGGGCATGCAGTCAGAGAATGAGAGTTAGAAGTGGGCTTGCAGTAAGATAATGAGAGTTAGAGGTGGGCATGCAGTAAGAGAATGAGAGTTAGAGGTGGGCATGCAGTAAGAGAATGAGAGTTAGAGGGGGGCATGCAGTAAGAGAATGAGAGTTAGAGGGGGGCATGCAGTAAGAGAATGAGATTTAGAGGTGGGCATGCAGTAATAGAATGAGAGTTAGAGGTGGGCATGCAGTAAGAGAATGAGAGTTAGAGGTGGGCATGCAGTAAAAGAATGAGAGTTAGAGGGGGCATGCAGTAAGAGAATGAGAGTTAGAGGTGGGCATGCAGTAAGAGAATGAGAGTTAGAGGGGGGCATGCAGTAAGAGAATGAGAGTTAGAGGGGGGCATGCAGTAAGAGAATGAGATTTAGAGGTGGGCATGCAGTAATAGAATGGGAGTTAGAGGTGGACATGCAGTAAGAGAATGAGAGTTAGAGGTGGGCATGCAGTAAAAGAATGAGAGTTAGAGGGGGCATGCAGTAAGAGAATGAGAGTTAGAGGTGGGCATGCAGTAATAGAATGAGAGTTAGAGGTGGGCATGCAGTAAGAGAATGAGAGTTACAGGTGGGCATGCAGTAAGATAATGAGAGTTAGAGGTGGGCATGCAGTAAGATAATGAGAGTTAGAGGTGGGCATGCAGTAATAGAATGAGAGTTAGAGGTGGGCAGGCAGTAAGATAATGAGAGTTAGAGGTGGGCATGCAGTAAGATAATGAGAGTTAGAGGTGGGCATGCAATAATAGAATGAGAGTTAGAGGTGGGCATGCAGTAAGAGAATGAGAGTTAGAGGTGAGCATGCAGTAAGATAATGAGAGTTAGAGGGGGGCATGCAGTCAGAGAATGAGAGTTAGAGGTGGGCATGCAGTAAGAGAATGAGGGTTAGAAGTGAGCATGCAGTAAGAGAATGAGAGTTAGAGGGGGCATGCAGTAAGAGAATGAGAGTTAGAGGTGGGCATGCAGTAAGAGAATGAGAGTTAGAGGTGAGCATGCAGTACGAGAATGAGTGTTAGAGATAGGCATGCAGTCAGAGAATGAAAGTTAGAGGTGGGCATGCAGTAAGATAATGAGAGTTAGAGGTGGGCATGCAGTAAGATAATGAGAGATAGAGGGGGGCATGCAGTCAGAGAATGAAAGTTAGAGGTGGGCATGCAGTAAGATAATGAGAGTTAGAGGGGGGCATGCAGTAAGAGAATGATAGTTAGAGGTGGGCATGCAGTAAGATAATGAGAGTTAGAGAGGTGGCATGCAGTAAGAGAATGAGAGTTAGAGGTGGGCATGCAGTAAGATAATGAGAGTTAGAGGTGGGCATGTAGTAAGAGAATGAGAGTTAGAGGTGAGCATGCAGTAAGATAATGAGAGTTAGAGGTGGGCATGCAGTAAAAGAATGAGAGTTAGAGGGGGCATGCAGTAAGATAATGAGAGTTAGAGGGGGGCATGCAGTAAGAGAATGAGAGTTAGAGGTGGGCATGCAGTAAGATAATGAGAGTTAGAGGTGGGCATGCAGTAAGAGAATGAGAGTTAGAGGTGAGCATGCAGTAAGATAATGAGAGTTAGAGGTGGGCATGCAGTAATAGAATGAGAGTTAGAGGTGGGCATGCAGTAAAAGAATGAGAGTTAGAGGGGGTATGCAGTAAGAGAATGAGAGTTAGAGGGGGCATGCAGTAAGATAATGAGAGTTAGAGGTGGACATGCAGTCAGAGAATGAGAGTTAGAGGGGGGCATGCAGTCAGAGAATGAGAGTTAGAGGTGGGCATGAAGTAAGATAATGAGAGTTAGAGGTGGGCATGCAGTATGAGAATGAGAGTTAGAGGTGGGCATGCAGTAAGATAATGAGAGTTAGAGGTGGGCATGCAGTTAGAGAATGAGAGTTAGAGGGGGGCATGCAGTAAGAGAATGAGAGTTAGAGGTGGGCATGCAGTCAGAGAATGAGAGTTAGAGGTGGGCATGCAGTAAGATAATGAGAGTTAGAGGTGGGCATGCAGTAAGAGAATGAGAGTTAGAGGTGGGCATGCAGTAAGAGAATGAGAGTTAGAGGTGGGCAGCAGTAAGAGAATGAGAGTTAGAGGGGGGCATGCAGTAAGAGAATGAGAGTTAGAGGTGGGCATGCAGTAAGAGAATGAGAGTTAGAGGTGGGCATGCAGTAAGATAATGAGAGTTAGAGGTGGGCATGCAGTAAGAGAATGAGAGTTAGAGGTGAGCATGCAGTAAGATAATGAGAGTTAGAGGTGGGCATGCAGTAATAGAATGAGAGTTAGAGGTGGGCATGCAGTAAAAGAATGAGAGTTAGAGGGGGTATGCAGTAAGAGAATGAGAGTTAGAGGGGGCATGCAGTAAGATAATGAGAGTTAGAGGTGGGCATGAAGTCAGAGAATGAGAGTTAGAGGGGGGCATGCAGTCAGAGAATGAGAGTTAGAGGTGGGCATGAAGTAAGATAATGAGAGTTATAGGTGGGCATGCAGTATGAGAATGAGAGTTAGAGGTGGGCATGCAGTAAGATAATGAGAGTTAGAGGTGGGCATGCAGTAAGAGAATGAGAGTTAGAAGGGGGCATGCAGTAAGAGAATGAGAGTTAGAGGTGGGCATGCAGTCAGAGAATGAGAGTTAGAGGTGGGCATGCAGTAAGATAATGAGAGTTAGAGGTGGGCATGCAGTAAGAGAATGAGAGTTAGAGGTGGGCATGCAGTAAGAGAATGAGAGTTAGAGGTGGGCAGCAGTAAGAGAATGAGAGTTAGAGGGGGGCATGCAGTAAGAGAATGAGAGTTAGAGGTGGGCATGCAGTCAGAGAATGAGAGTTAGAGGTGGGCTTGCAGTAAGATAATGAGACTTAGAGGTGGGCATGCAGTAAGAGAATGAGAGTTAGAGGTGGGCATGCAGTAAGAGAATGAGAGTTAGAGGTGTGCATGCAGTAAGAGAATGAGAGTTAGAGGGGGGTATGCAGTAAGAGAATGAGATTTAGAGGGGGGCATGCAGTAAGAGAATGAGATTTAGAGGTGGGCATGCAGTAATAGAATGAGAGTTAGAGGTGGGCATGCAGTAAGAGAATGAGAGTTAGAGGTGGGCATGCAGTAAAAGAATGAGAGTTAGAGGGGGGCATGCAGTAAGAGAATGAGAGTTAGAGGTGGGCATGCAGTAATAAAATGAGGGTTAGAGGTGGGCATGCAGTAAGAGAATGAAAGTTACAGGTGGGCATGCAGTAAGATAATGAGAGTTAGAGGTGGGCATGCAGTAAGATAATGAGAGTTAGAGGTGGGCATGCAGTAATAGAATGAGAGTTAGAGGTGGGCATGCAGTAAGAGAATGAGAGTTAGAGGTGGGCATGCAGTAAGAGAATGAGGGTTAGAAAAGAGCATGCAGTAAGAGAATGATAGTTAGAGGGGGGCATGCAGTAAGAGAATGAGAGTTAGAGGGGGCATGCAGTAAGAGAATGAGTGTTAGTGATTGGCATGCAGTCAGAGAATGAAAGTTAGAGGTGGGCATGCAGTAAGATAATGAGAGTTAGAGGGGGGCATGCAGTAAGATAATGAGAGTTAGAGGTGGGGATGCAGTAAGAGAATGAGAGTTAGAGGGGGCATGCAGTAAAAGAATGAGAGTTAGAGGGGGCATGCAGTAAGAGAATGAGAGTTAGAGGGGGCATGCAGTAAGAGAATGAGAGTTAGAGGTGGACATGCAGTCAGAGAATGAGAGTTAGAGGGGGGCATGCAGTAAGAGAATGAGAGTTAGAGGTGGGCATGCAGTAAGATAATGAGAGTTAGAGGGGGCATGCAGTAAGAAAATGAGAGTTAGAGGTGGGCATGCAGTAAGATAATGAGAGTTAGAGGTGGGCATGCAGTAAGAGAATGAGAGTTAGAGGGGGGCATGCAGTAAGAGAATGAGAGTTAGAGGTGGGCATGCAGTAAAAGAATGAGAGTTAGAGGTGGGCATGCAGTAAGATAATGAGAGTTAGAAGTGGGCATGCAATAAGATAATGAGAGTTAGAGGGGGGCATGCAGTAAGAGAATGAGAGTTTGAGGTGGGTATGCAGTCAGAGAATCAGAGTTAGAGGTGGACATGCAGTAAGAGAATGAGAGTTAGAGGTGGACATGCAGTAAGAGAATGAGCATTAGAGGTGGACATGCAGTAAGAGAATGAAAGTTAGAGGGGGGCATGCAGTAAGAGAATGAGAGTTAGAGAGGGGCATGCAATAAGAGAATGAGAGTTAGAGGTGGGAATGCAGTAAGAGAATGAGAGTTAGAGGGGGCATGCAGTAAGAGAATGAGAGTTAGAGGGGGGCATGCAGTAAGAGAATGAGAGTTAGAGGGGGGCAGGCAGTCAGACAATGAGAGTTAGAGGGGGGCATGCAGTAAGAGAAGGAGAGTTAGAGGGGGACATGCAGTAAGATAATGAGAGTTAGAGGTGGGCATGCAGTAAGAGAATGAGAGTTAGAGGTGGGTATGCAGTCAGAGAATGAGAGTTAGAGGGGGGCATGCAGTAAGAGAATGAGAGTAAGAGGTGGACATGCAGTAAGAGAATGAGAGTTAGGGGTGAGTATGCAGTAAGAGAATGAGAGTTAGAGGTGGGCATGCAGTAAGAGAATGAGAGTAAGAGGTGGGCATGCAGTAAATGAATGAGAGTTAGAGGTGAGTATGCAGTAAGAGAATGAGAGTTAGAGGTGGACATGCAGTCAGACAATGAGAGTTAGAGGGGGGCATGCAGTAAGAGAAGGAGAGTTAGAGGGGGACATGCAGTAAGAGAATGAGAGTTAGAGGTGGGCATGCAGTAAGAGAATGAGAGTTAGAGGTGAGTATGCAGTCAGAGAATGAGAGTTAGAGGGGGGCATGCAGTAAGAGAATGAGAGTAAGAGGTGGGCATGCAGTAAGAGAATGAGAGTTAGAGGTAAGTATGCAGTAAGAGAATGAGAGTTAGAGGTGGGCATGCAGTAAGAGAATGAGAGTAAGAGGTGGGCGTGCAGTAAATGAATGAGAGTTAGAGGTGAGTATGCAGTAAGAGAATGAAAGTTAGAGGTGGGCATGCAGTCAGAGAATGAGAGTTAGAGAGGGTATGCAGTAAGATAATGATAGTTAGAGGGGGGCATGCGGTAAGAGAATCAGAGTTAGAGGTGGGCATGCAGTAAGAGAATGAGAGTTAGAGGTGGGCATGCAGTAAAAGAATGAGAGTTAGAGGGGGGCATGCAGTAAGAAAATGAGAGTTAGAGGGGGGGCATGCAGTAAAAGAATGAGAGTTAGAGGGGGCATGCAGTAAGAGAATGAGAGTTAGAGGGGCCATGCAGTAAGAGAATGAGAGTTAGAGGTGGACATGCAGTCAGAGAATGAGAGTTAGAGGGGGGCATGCAGTAAGAGAATGAGAGTTAGAGGTGGGCATGCAGTAAGATAATGAGAGTTAGAGGGGGGCATGCAGTAAGAGAATAAGAGTTAGAGGTGGGCATGCAGTAAGATAATGAGAGTTAGAGGTGGGCATGCAGTAAGTTAGAGGGTGGCATGCAGTCAGAGAATGAGAGTTAGAGGGGGGCATGCAGTAAGAGAATGAGAGTTAGAGGGGGGCATGCAGTAAGAGAATGAGAGTTAGAGGTGGGCATGCAGTAAGATAATTAGAGTTAGAGGGGGGCATGCAGTAAGAGAATAAGAGTTAGAGGTGGGCATGCAGTAAGATAATGAGAGTTAGAGGTTGGCATGCAGTAAGTTAGAGGGTGGCATGCAGTCAGAGAATGAGAGTTAGAGGGGGGCATGCAGTAAGAGAATGAGAGTTAGAGGTGGGCATGCAGTAAGATAATGAGAGTTAGAGGTGGGCATGCAATAAGATAATGAGAGTTAGAGGGGGGCATGCAGTAAGATAATGAGAGTTAGAGGGGGGCATGCAGTAAGTTAGAGGGTGGCATGCAGTCAGAGAATGAGAGTTAGAGGGGGGCATGCAGTAAGAGAATGAGAGTTAGAGGTGGGCATGCAGTAAGATAATGAGAGTTAGAGGTGGGCATGAAATAAGATAATGAGAGTTAGAGGGGGGCATGCAGTAAGAGAATGAGAGTTAGAGGTGGGTATGCAGTCAGAGAATGAGAGTTAGAGGTGGACATGCAGTAAGAGAATGAGAGTTAGAGGTGGACATGCAGTAAGAGAATGAGCTTTAGAGGTGGACATGCAGTAAGAGAATGAAAGTTAGAGGGGGGCATGCAGTAAGAGAATGAGAGTTAGAGAGGGGCATGCAGTAAGAGAATGAGAGTTAGAGGTGGGCATGCAGTAAGAGAATGAGAGTTAGAGGGGGCATGCAGTAAGAGAATGAGAGTTAGAGGGGGGCATGCAGTAAGAGAATGAGAGTTAGAGGGGGGCATGAAGTCAGACAATGAGAGTTAGAGGGGGGCATGCAGTAAGAGAAGGAGAGTTAGAGGGGCACATGCAGTAAGATAATGAGAGTTAGAGGTGGGCATGCAGTAAGAGAATTAGAGTTAGAGGTGGGCATGCAGTAAGAGAATGAGAGTTAGAGGGGGGGCATGCAGTAATATAATGAGAGTTAGAGGGGGGCATGCAGTAAAAGAATGAGAGTTAGAGGGGGCATGCAGTAAGAGAATGAGAGTTAGAGGGGGCATGCAGTAAGATAATGAGAGTTAGAGGGGGGCATGCAGTAAAAGAATGAGAGTTAGAGGTGGGCATGCAGTAAGAGAATGAGAGTTAGAGGGGGGGCATGCAGTAAGATAATGAGAGTTAGAGGGGGCATGCAGTAAAAGAATGAGAGTTAGAGGGGGCATGCAGTAAGAGAATGTGAGTTAGAGGGGCATGCAGTAAGAGAATTAGAGTTAGAGGTGGACATGCAGTCAGAGAATGAGAGTTAGAGGGGGGCATGCAGTAAGAGAATGAGAGTTATAGGTGGGCATGCAGTAAGAGAATGAGAGTTAGAGGGGGGGCATGCAGTAAGATAATGAGAGTTAGAGGGGGGCATGCAGTAAAAGAATGAGAGTTAGAGGGGGCATGCAGTAAGAGAATGAGAGTTAGAGGGGGCATGCAGTAAGAGAATAAGAGTTAGAGGTGGACTTGCAGTCAGAGAATGAGAGTTATAGGGGGGCATGCAGTAAGAGAATGAGAGTTAGAGGTGGGCATGCAGTAAGATAATGAGAGTTAGAGGGGGGCATGCAGTAAGAGAATGAGAGTTAGAGGTGGGCATGCAGTAAGATAATGAGAGTTAGAGGTGGGCATGCAGTAAGAGAATGAGAGTTAGAGGGGGGCATGCAGTCAGAGAATGAAAGTTAGAGGGGGGCATGCAGTAAGAGAATGAGAGTTAGAGGTGGGCATGCAGTAAGATAATGAGAGTTAGAGGTGGGCATGCAATAAGATAATGAGAGTTAGAGGGGGGCATGCAGTAAGAGAATGAGAGTTAGAGGTGGGTATGCAGTCAGAGAATGAGAGTTAGAGGTGGACATGCAGTGGTGGACATGCAGTAAGAGAATGAGAGTTAGAGGTGGACATGCAGTAAGAGAATGAGCTTTAGAGGTGGACATGCAGTAAGAGAATGAAAGTTAGAGGGGGGCATGCAGTAAGAGAATGAGAGTTAGAGAGGGGCATGCAGTAAGAGAATGAGAGTTAGAGGGGGCATGCAGTAAGAGAATCAGAGTTAGAGGGGGGCATGCAGTAAGAGAATGAGAGTTAGAGGGGGGCATGCAGTCAGACAATGAGAGTTAGAGGGGGGCATGCAGTAAGAGAAGGAGAGTTAGAGGGGGACATGCAGTAAGATAATGAGAGTTAGAGGTAGGCATACAGTAAGAGAATTAGAGTTAGAGGTGGGTATGCAGTCAGAGAATGAGAGTTAGAGGGGGGCATGCAGTAAGAGAATGAGAGTAAGAGGTGGACATGCAGTAAGAGAATGAGAGTTAGAGGTGAGTATGCAGTAAATGAATGAGAGTTAGAGGTGAGTATGCAGTAAGAGAATGAGAGTTAGAGGGGGGCATGCAGTAAGAGAATGAGAGTTAGAGGTGGACATGCAGTAAGAGAAGGAGAGTTAGAGGTGGGTATGCAGTCAGAGAATGAGAGTTAGAGGGGGGCATGCAGTAAGAGAATGAGAGTAAGAGGTGGACATGCAGTAAGAGAATGAGAGTTAGAGGTGAGTATGCAGTAAGAGAATGAGAGTTAGAGGTGGGCATGCAGTAAGAGAATGAGAGTAAGAGGTGGGCATGCAGTAAATGAATGAGAGTTAGAGGTGAGTATGCAGTAAGAGAATGAGAGTTAGAGGTGGGCATGCAGTCAGAGAATGAGAGTTAGAGAGGGTATGCAGTAAGATAATGATAGTTAGAGGGGGGCATGCAGTAAGAGAATGGGAGTTAGAGGTGGGCATGCAGTAAGATAATGATAGTTAGAGGGGGGCATGCAGTAAGAGAATGGGAGTTAGAGGTGGGCATGCAGTAAGAGAATGAGAGTTAGAGGGGGGGCATGCAGTAAGATAATGAGAGTTAGAGGGGGGCATGCAGTAAGAGAATGAGAGTCAGAGGTGGGCATGCAGTAAGAGAATGAGAGTTAGAGGGGGGCATGCAGTCAGAGAATGAGCGTTAGAGGGGGGCATGCAGTAAGAGAATGAGAGTTAGAGGGGGGCATGCAGTCAGAGAATGAGCGTTAGAGGGGGGCATGCAGTAAGAGAATGAGAGTTAGAGGGAGGCATGCAGTCAGAGAATGAAAGTTAGAGGGGGCATGCAGTAAGAGAATGAGAGTTAGAGGGGGCATGCAGTAAGAGAATGAGAGTTAGAGGTGGGCATGCAGTCAGATAATGAGCGTTAGAGGGGGGCATGCAGTAAGATAATGAGAGTTAGAGATGGGCATGCAGTAAGAGAATGAGAGTTAGAGGGAGGCATGCAGTAAGAGAATGAGCGTTAGAGGTGGGCATGCAGTAAGAGAATGAGAGTTAGAGGTGGGCATGCAGTAAGATAATGAGAGTTAGAGGTAGGCATGCACTAAGAGAATGAGAGTTAGAGGGGGGTCATGCAGTAAGAGAATATGAGTTAGAGGGTGGCATGCAGTCAGAGAATGAGAGTTAGAGGTGGCATGCAGTCAGAGAATGAGAGTTAGAGGGGGCATGCAGTAAGTGAATGAGAGTTAGAGGTGGGCATGCAGTACGAGAATGAGAGTTAGAAGGGGGCATGCAGTAAGAGAATGAGAGTTAGAGGTGGGCATGCAGTAAGAGAATGAGAGTTAGAGGTGGGCATGCAGTAAGAGAATGAGAGTTAGAGGTGAACATGCAGTAAGAGAATGAGAGTTAGAGGGGGGCATGCAGTCAGAGAATGAGCGTTAGAGTTGGGCATGCAGCAAGAGAATGAGAGTTAGAGATGGGCATGCAGTAAGAGAATGAGAGTTAGAGGGGGGCATGCAGTAAGAGAATGAGAGTTAGAGGTGGGCATGCAGTCAAAGAATGAGCTTTAGAGGGGGGCATGCAGTAAGATAATGAGAGTTAGAGATGGGCATGCAGTAAGAGAATGAGAGTTAGAGGGAGGCATGCAGTAAGAGAATGAGAGTTAGAGGTGGGCATGTAGTAAGAGAATGAGAGTTAGAGGTGGGCATGCAGTAAGAGAATGAGCGTTAGAGGTAGGCATGCACTAAGAGAATGAGAGTTAGAGGGGGGCATGCAGTAAGAGAATATGAGTTAGAGGGTGGCATGCAGTCAGAGAATGAGAGTTAGAGGTGGCATGCAGTCAGAGAATGAGAGTTAGAGGGGGCATACAGTAAGAGAATATGAGTTAGAGGGGGCATGCAGTACGAGAATGAGAGTTAGAGGGGGGGCATGCAGTAAGAGAATGAGAGTTAGAGGTGGGCATGCAGTAAGAGAATGAGAGTTAGAGGTGAACATGCAGTAAGAGAATGAGAGTTAGAGGTGGGCATGCAGTCAGAGAATGAGCGTTAGAGGGGGCATGCAGTAAGAGAATGAGAGTTAGAGGGGGGCATGCAGTAAGAGAATGAGAGTTAGAGGTGGGCATGCAGTAAGAGAATGAGAGTTAGAGGTGGGCATGCAGTAAGATAATGAGAGTTAGAGGTGGGCATGCTGTCAGAGAATGAGAGTTAGAGGGGGCATGCAGTCAGAGAATGAGAGTTAGAGGTGGGCATGCAGTAAGAGAATGAGAGTTAGAGGGGGGCATGCAGTAAGAGAATGAGAGTTAGAGGTGAGCATGCAGTAAGAGAATGAGAGTTAGAGGTGGGCATGCAGTAAGAGAATGAGAGTTAGAGATTGGCATGAAGTAAGAGAATGAGAGTTAGAGGTGAGCATGCAGTCAGAGAATGAGAGTTAGAGGTGGGCATGCAGTAAGAGAATGAGAGTTAGAGATTGGCATGCAGTAAGGGAATGAGAGTTAGAGGGGGCATGCAGTAAGAGAATGAGAGTTAGAGGTGGGCATGCAGTAAGAGAATGAGAGTTAGAGGGTGGCATGCAGTAAGATAATGAGAGGTAGAGGTGGGCATGCAGTAAGATAATTAGTGTTAGAGGTGGGCATGCAGTAAGAGAATGAGAGTTAGAGTTAGGCATGCAGTAAGAGAATGAGAGTTAGAGGTGGGCATGCTGTAAGAGAATATGAGTTAGAGGGGGGCATGCAGTAAGAGAATGAGAGTTAGAGGGGGGCATGCAGTCAGAGAATGAGAGTTAGAGGTGGGCATGCAGTAAGAGAATGAGAGTTAGAGGGGGCATACAGTAAGAGAATATGAGTTAGAGGGGGCATGCAGTAAGTGAATGAGAGTTAGAGGTGGTCATGCAGTACGAGAATGAGAGTTAGAGGGGGGGCATGCAGTAAGAAAATGAGAGTTAGAGGTGGGCATGCAGTAAGAGAATGAGAGTTAGAGGTGAACATGCAGTAAGAGAATGAGAGTTAGAGGTGGGCATGCAGTCAGAGAATGAGCGTTAGAGGGGGCATGCAGTAAGAGAATGAGAGTTAGAGGGGGGCATGCAGTAAGAGAATGAGAGTTAGAGGTGGGCATGCAGTAAGAGAATGAGAGTTAGAGGTGGGCATGCAGTAAGATAATGAGAGTTAGAGGTGGGCATGCTGTCAGAGAATGAGAGTTAGAGGGGGCATGCAGTCAGAGAATGAGAGTTAGAGGTGGGCATGCAGTAAGAGAATGAGAGTTAGAGGGGGGCATGCAGTAAGAGAATGAGAGTTAGAGGTGAGCATGCAGTAAGAGAATGAGAGTTAGAGGTGGGCATGCAGTAAGAGAATGAGAGTTAGAGATTGGCATGAAGTAAGAGAATGAGAGTTAGAGGTGAGCATGCAGTCAGAGAATGAGAGTTAGAGGTGGGCATGCAGTAAGAGAATGAGAGTTAGAGATTGGCATGCAGTAAGGGAATGAGAGTTAGAGGGGGCATGCAGTAAGAGAATGAGAGTTAGAGGTGGGCATGCAGTAAGAGAATGAGAGTTAGAGGGTGGCATTCAGTAAGATAATGAGAGTTAGAGGTGGGCATGCAGTAAGATAATTAGTGTTAGAGGTGGGCATGCAGTAAGAGAATGAGAGTTAGAGTTAGGCATGCAGTAAGAGAATGAGAGTTAGAGGTGGGCATGCTGTAAGAGAATATGAGTTAGAGGGGGGCATGCAGTAAGAGAATGAGAGTTAGAGGGGGGCATGCAGTCAGAGAATGAGAGTTAGAGGTGGGCATGCAGTAAGAGAATGAGAGTTAGAGGGGGCATGCAGTCAGAGAATGAGAGTTAGAGGGGGGCATGCAGTCAGAGAATAAGAGTTAGAGGGGGGTATGCAGTCAGAGAATGAGAGTTAGAGGTGGGCATGCAGTAAGAGAATGAGAGTTAGAGGGGGGCATGCAGTAAGAGAATGAGAGTTAGAGGGGGCATGCAGTAAGAGAATGAGAGTTAGAGGGGGGCATGCAGTAAGAGAATGAGAGTTAGAGGGGGGCATGCAGTAAGAGAATGAGAGTTAGAGGTGGGCATGCAGTAAGATAATGAGAGTTAGAGATTGGCATGCAGTAAGGGAATGAGAGTTAGAGGTGAATGAGAGTTAGAGGTGGGCATACAGTAAGGGAATGAGAGTTAGAGGGGGGCATACAGTAAGAGAATGAGAGTTAGAGGGGGGCATGCAGTAAGAGATTGAGAGTTAGAGGAGGGCATGCAGTAAGAGAATGAGAGTTAGAGATGGGCATGCAGTAAGAGAATGAGAGTTAGAGGTGGGCATGCAGTAAGAGAATGAGAGTTAGAGGTGAACATGCAGTAAGAGAATGAGAGTTAGAGGTGGGCATGCAGTCAGAGAATGAGCGTTAGAGGGGGCATGCAGTAAGAGAATGAGAGTTAGAGGGGGGCATGCAGTAAGAGAATGAGAGTTAGAGGTGGGCATGCAGTAAGAGAATGAGAGTTAGAGGTGGGCATGCAGTAAGATAATGAGAGTTAGAGGTGGGCATGCTGTCAGAGAATGAGAGTTAGAGGGGGCATGCAGTCAGAGAATGAGAGTTAGAGGTGGGCATGCAGTAAGAGAATGAGAGTTAGAGGGGGGCATGCAGTAAGAGAATGAGAGTTAGAGGTGAGCATGCAGTAAGAGAATGAGAGTTAGAGGTGGGCATGCAGTAAGAGAATGAGAGTTAGAGATTGGCATGAAGTAAGAGAATGAGAGTTAGAGGTGAGCATGCAGTCAGAGAATGAGAGTTAGAGGTGGGCATGCAGTAAGAGAATGAGAGTTAGAGATTGGCATGCAGTAAGGGAATGAGAGTTAGAGGGGGCATGCAGTAAGAGAATGAGAGTTAGAGGTGGGCATGCAGTAAGAGAATGAGAGTTAGAGGGTGGCATGCAGTAAGATAATGAGAGTTAGAGGTGGGCATGCAGTAAGATAATTAGTGTTAGAGGTGTGCATGCAGTAAGAGAATGAGAGTTAGAGTTAGGCATGCAGTAAGAGAATGAGAGTTAGAGGTGGGCATGCTGTAAGAGAATATGAGTTAGAGGGGGGCATGCAGTAAGAGAATGAGAGTTAGAGGGGGGCATGCAGTCAGAGAATGAGAGTTAGAGGTGGGCATGCAGTAAGAGAATGAGAGTTAGAGGGGGCATGCAGTCAGAGAATGAGAGTTAGAGGGGGGCATGCAGTCAGAGAATAATTGTTAGAGGGGGGTATGCAGTCAGAGAATGAGAGTTAGAGGTGGGCATGCAGTAAGAGAATGAGAGTTAGAGGGGGGCATGCAGTAAGAGAATGAGAGTTAGAGGGGGCATGCAGTAAAAGAATGAGAGTTAGAGGGGGGCATGCAGTAAGAGAATGAGAGTTAGAGGGGGGCATGCAGTAAGAGAATGAGAGTTAGAGGTGGGCATGCAGTAAGATAATGAGAGTTAGAGATTGGCATGCAGTAAGGGAATGAGAGTTAGAGGTGAATGAGAGTTAGAGGTGGGCATACAGTAAGGGAATGAGAGTTAGAGGGGGGCATACAGTAAGAGAATGAGAGTTAGAGGGGGGCATGCAGTAAGAGATTGAGAGTTAGAGGAGGGCATGCAGTAAGAGAATGAGAGTTAGAGATGGGCATGCAGTAAGAGAATGAGAGTTAGAGGGGGGCATGCAGTAAGAGAATGAGTGTTAGAGATGGGCATGCAGTAAGAGAAGCAGGCATGCAGTGTATGGGAAGGAGATAGAACGCAGAATAGATGCAACAGATAGAAAGAAAGAATTAGGCATTGAGAGAATTAAAAGGGCAGGGTGCTGAGGAGGGCAGCGTTAGACAAAATAGGTAGCAGGATTATGGGGGGGGGGTGGATTTGATGGAACTAGAGAGGTTTGGAAACATTAAATTTGTGATAAATACAACTGGATTGAAATGAATAAATTGCTATTTAAAGAGACACTTTCCCATGTGACCCGATGGTACGAGCTGCGGCGCCAGTGTCATTCTACTCTGTCCTATGCCCTCAGGTCTGCCACTGCTGGAGGGTGAGGGGACGGAGACCCCTGAACAGTTGCATACTCATGTCCAGAGTGGGTCGGAGCCTGGCTCCCTGGAACAGCTGGTGCATCAGGCAGTCCTGAAGAAAGACTTTCTGGCGCAGGATGTGTTTTTCACAGGTGCGTTGAGCTCTCATGCACATTGTTGCGTGTATAATTGTCATTGTGTGTGTAATCAGATAAAGATTTCTGAGCAGCAGTGGTATGACTCAATAGAGAGGGGCCTGCATCCTCTAACCTACAGGATAGAGGGGGGTGGCAACTGAGCTAACCTTTAAAGGGACAGTCTACACCTTAGTCATCTTAAAGTCTTTCCTCAGATTAAGTTGTAAATATACTCCTGTACCCTTTCTATATCATGCAGCATGAACAGTAAGAAGGTTATTTTAAAATGAATATTATTTCTGGCCAGTCTGAAATGGCTGCCAAGCTCTGCCCACTGATGACATCACAATCTGGGCTGCAACTAGTCACTCTGCTGAATAGTATTGACAGTCTGCTGAATTCAACTAGTGAGTCTTTTGTGAATGGATGCCATATGCAGCCCAGATCATGATATCATCAGTGGGTGGAGCTTGACAGCCATTTCAAAGTGGCCAGAAACAATATTCATTTTAAATAACTTTTTTACCATTCCTGCTGCATGATATGGAAAAGGTGCAGGAGGCTATTTGCAGCTTAATCTAAGGTAAAACTTTAAGATGACCAATGTGTAGACTGTCCCTTTAAAGGGACGCTAAATAGTTTCAGACTGTAATATAAATTGGATTATCGTGTGTGGTAAAAAAGACAAAACAAAAAAACAACTTTGCAATATACTTTAATTATTTATTTTTTCTTCTTCTCCTGTAATTTAAGTACGAAAATTGTTGTTTTTCTCAATCCCACGGTAAAGTAATGGTTGCCGCCATGTTGTAACCTAGCTCTCTTTTATTTAATTACTTCTGCTGAACACAGTTATAGACAGATACATTGAGTTTCTTTATTATGGCCATTCAGGACGGGATTAGACACAGCTAGCCACTGTCAGTATGTTAGCAAAAGTATTATTGTTTTGTAGTTTTTAATGTTATTCCCACTCCTGCTGAGGCCAAGTAAAGGCAGATATGTGTCAGGGTTAGGCCTGTGAAGTCTGCAGTGGGCACTTCAGGTTCTCATAATTCAAAAACTTTTAATTTTTAAAGTTAAAGAGATATAAAATAGTCTGTTTTATTGCTGTAATAAAAAGCACTAAGCTGTGGGTTCTACTAAATATAAACCTTTGCAATATGTATTATTTATCAATTTAAAAGGATTTTACCTTTTATGTTTTTAACTTAATTTGTGCAATGTCCATTTCTTCCTGTCACAACACCATAAGGGGGCTGTGATCTCTGCAGGAAGACAAAGGGGGGTAGTTATCAAGCCATTTACTTTTCTGGCTTCGCCGGCCCAATACGCCCGCCTAAGCTCGCCTACCTTCGCCGCCGCGGACCTGAAAAAATATGCCTAAGTTATCAAATAAAGCTGTCAAAAAGCCGCGGGGCGATGAGCAGCGGACTGTGACAGTTATCACTCATCCGATCTCGCTGCTCTTCGGCTTTTTCTCAGCTTTATTGCTAGCCTGTCACTAAGCACTCACACTAAACTACACTGTTCTATCCCTATACCGGCGCCCCCGGAGCCCCCCGCAACTCAATAAAGTTACTAACCCCTAAACCGCCGCTCCTAGACCCCGCCGCAACTCTTATAAATGTATTAACCCCTAAACCGCCGCTCCCGGACACCGCTGCCACCTACAGTATACCTAGTAACCCCTATCCTGCCCCCCCTACACCGTCGCCCTCTATTATAAAGTTATTAACCCCTATCCTGCTGATCCTGCACCTCTCCGCAACTAAATAAATAGTTTAACCCCTAAACCGCAGCTCCCTGAACACGCCGCAACCTATATTAAACCTATTAACCCCTATCCTGCCCCCCCTACACCGTCGTCACCTATAATAAATTTATTAACCCCTATCCTGCCCCCCACTACGCCGCCGCCACTGTAATAAAATTATTAACCCCTAAACCTAAGTCTAACCCTAACCCTAACCCTAACGCCCCCTAACTTAAATATTAATTAAATAAATCTAAATAATATTTCTCTTATTAACTAAGTTAATCCTATTTAAAACTAAATACTTACCTTTAAAATAAACCCTAATATAGCTACAATATAAATAATAATTATATTCTAGCTATCTTAGGATTTATTTTTATTTTACAGGTACCTTTCAATTTATTTTAACTAGGTACAATAGCTATTAAATAGTAATTAACTATTTAATAGCTTACCTAGCTAAAATAAACTGAAATTTACCTGTAAAATAAATCCTAACCTAAGTTACAATTACACCTAACACTACACTATACTTTAATAAATTATTCCTATTTAAAACTAAATACTTACCTGTAAAATAAACCCTAAGATAGCTACAATATAATTAATAATTACATTGTAGCTATCTTAGGATTTATATTTATTTTACAGGTAACTTTGTATTTATTTTAGCTAGTTAGAATAGTTATTAAATAGTTATTAACTATTTAATAACTACCTAGCTAAAAGAAATACAAAATTACCTGTACAATAAATCCTAACCTAAGTTACAATTAAACCTAATACTACACTATCATTAAATTAATTAAATAAACTACCTACAAATAACTACAATTAAATACAATTACATAAACTAACTAAAGTACAAAAAATAAAAAAATAAGTTACAAACATTTAAAAACATATTACAACAATTTTAAGCTACTTACACCTAATCTAAGCCCCCTAATAAAATAACAAACCCCCCCAAAATAAAAAAATGCCCTACCCTATTCTAAATTAAATAAAGTTCAAAGCTCTTTTACCTTACCAGCCCCAAAGAAAACAGATCTTTTGCCTGTAAAAGAAAAATACAACCCCCCCAACATTAAAACCCACCACCCACATACCCCTAATCTAACCCAAACCCCCCTTACAAAAACCTAACACTAATCCCCTGAAGATCATCCTACCTTGTCTTCACTCAGCCGAGCAGCGATGGAACCGAAGTGGACATCCGGAGCGGAAGAAGTTAATCCTCCAAGCGGCGCTGAAGAAATCTTCCATCCGATGAAGTCATCATCCAGGCGGCGCTGAAGAAAAGTCTTCGATCCGGCCGATGTCATCTTCAAAGAGGCGCTGAAGAGGTCTTCTATCCGGGCGAAGTCATCTTCCAAGCCGGGTCTTGAATCTTCCTTCCGCCGACGCGGAACCTCCTTCTTCACCGACGGACTACGACGAATGAAGGCTCCTTTAAGGGACGTCATCCAAGATGGCGTCCCCTCAATTCCGATTGGCTGATAGGATTCTATCAGCCAATCAGAATTAAGGTAGGAAAAATCTGATTGGCTGATGGAATCAGCCAATCAGATTGAGCTCGCATTCTATTGGCTGTTCCGATCAGAATTTTCCTACCTTAATTCCGATTGGCTGATAGAATCCTATCAGCCAATCGGAATTGAGGGGACGCCATCTTGGATGACGTCCCTTAAAGGAGCCTTCATTCGTCGTAGTCCGTCGGTGAAGAAGGAGGTTCCGCGTCGGCGGAAGGAAGATTCAAGACCCGGCTTGGAAGATGACTTCGCCCGGATAGAAGACCTCTTCAGCGCCTCTTTGAAGATGACATCGGCCGGATCGAAGACTTTTCTTCAGCGCCGCCTGGATGATGACTTCATCGGATGGAAGATTTCTTCAGCGCCGCTTGGAGGATTAACTTCTTCCGCTCCGGATGTCCACTTCGGTTCCATCTGTGGCTCGGCTGAGTGAAGACGACTAAAAGTAGGATGATCTTCAGGGGATTAGTGTTAGGTTTTTGTAAGGGGGGTTTGGGTTAGATTAGGGGTATGTGGGTGGTGGGTTTTAATGTTGGGGGGGGGTTGTATTTTTCTTTTACAGGCAAAAGAGCTGTTTTCTTTGGGGCATGCCCCCACAAATGGCCCTTTTAAGGGCTGGTAAGGTAAAAGAGCTTTGAACTTTATTTAATTTAGAATAGGGTAGGGCATTTTTTTTTATTTTGGGGGGGTTTGTTATTTTATTAGGGGGCTTAGATTAGGTGTAAGTAGCTTAAAATTGTTGTAATATTTTTAACATGTTTGTAACTTATTTTTTTATTTTTTGTAACTTAGCTTTTTTTATTTATTGTACTTTAGTTAGTTTATGTAATTGTATTTAATTGTAGTTATTTGTAGGTAGTTTATTTAATTAATTTAATGATAGTGTAGTATTAGGTTTAATTGTAACTTAGGTTAGGATTTATTTTACAGGTAAATTTCAGTTTATTTTAGCTAGGTAAGCTATTAAATAGTTAATAACTATTTAATAGCTATTGTACCTAGTTAAAATAAATTGAAAGGTACCTGTAAAATAAAAATAAATCCTAAGATAGCTAGAATATAATTATTATTTATATTGTAGCTATATTAGGGTTTATTTTATAGGTAAGTATTTAGTTTTAAATAGGATTCATTTAGTTAATAAGAGTTAATTTATTTAGATTTATTTAATTAATATTTAAGTTAGGGGGGCGTTAGGGTTAGGGTTAGACTTAGGTTTAGGGGTTAATAATTTTATTACAGTGGCGGCGGCGTAGTGGGGGGCAGGATAGGGGTTAATAAATTTATTATAGGTGGCGACGGTGTAGGGGGGGCAGATTAGGGGTTAATAAATTTATTATAGGTGGCGACGGTGTAGGGGGGGCAGGATAGGGGTTAATACATTTAATATAGGTTGCGGCGGGTTCAGGGAGCGGCGGTTTAGGGGTTAATACATTTATTATAGTTGCGGTGGGCTCCGGGAGCGGCAGTTTAGGGGTTAATATGTATAGAGTAGCTTGCGGTGGGCTCCGGGAGCGGCGGTTTAGGGGGTAATAACTTTATTTAGTTGCGGCGGTGTAGGGGGGACAGATTAGTGGTGTTTAGACTCGGGGTACATGTTAGGGTGTTAGGTGTAGACAGCTCCCATAGGAATGAATGGGATGTCTGTCAGCAGCGAACTTGTACTTTCGCTATGGTCAGACTCCCATTGATTCCTATGGGATCCGCCGCCTCCAGGGGTGGCGGTTTGAAAACCAGGTACGCTGGGCCGTAAAAGTGCCGAGCGTACCTGCTAGTTTTTTGATAACTAGCAAAAGTAGTGAGAATGTGCCGCACTTCTCACTACACTGGAGTGACGTAAGAATCGATCTGTGTCGGACTGAGTCCGGCGGATCGAAGCTTACGTCACTAAATTCTACTTTTGCCGGTCTCGAGCCTTTGATAACTAAGGCGTATCAGCCTCGCCACAAATACGCTGCGGAATTCCAGCGTATTTGAGGTTGACGGCTTGATAACTAGGCCCCAAAGCAGGAACTTTCTCTTTGCCATTTAGGTGTCCTGAAATGAGTCTTCCTGCACATCTCAATAGCTGTACATGAGAAAATGTAGTTTTCATATTTACATATGCAAATGACCCTATAATTGGTTGCTAGGAGATACCTGCTGTAGCTCCAGTTAGTTTATTGCCTATGCTCAGCAGAGGATTTTTGCTAAAAAAAAATCACGTGACAGTAGAACATAAGTTGTATAATGTTAGCTCCCTTATCTCACTAAAGTCAGTGGCTACGTACACTGAGAATTGCTAAGTGATTATTTTGCAAGAAAACAAGTAAGCAGTTGTTTTTAACACAATCTGTTTCTTTTTTATGTTTTCTTTTATAACATTTTTTTGTTTACTAAAGGATCACATTTTAATATCCCTTTAAATGCGCATTAAACACTAAATAATACAACAAATCCTGGATGGAAGGTAAAACTGGTGGATAAGTCATGGTTATCTATTCCATATTGTTGTTTATAATCCGTCTTTCTCCAATTTTCTTCTCTCCTTCGAGTGTAGATTTATAAAAAGGAAAAACGTGCAAATAATATCTGTGTATGCGTTTGTGGTGAAATACTTAGTGCTCCCCTGCCCCCCCCACACACTACATAAATCTTATTGCTTATTTGTCTGACTTTCACAAAACAGTTGAAATTGAACTGACCATTCTTAGACTAGGGCAGTATTCTCCATCATGAGATGTTTGTAACCATTAGTACCGCTGTTGGTTTGTCTTGTCAATAACTTAGTGGCATGTTACAGGGTCACAGGTATAAAATGGCAGAACCAACAGACACTACACATCAACGCTAGTTCATTTGCTCCTATTTTATGCATCTGGTAACTGGACAAACACACTGTCTAACCATTTATCATGATGCTTAGCTTCTATTCAGTTACATTTCTGTTCCAATGGAATTAAATTTAGAGGTTCATAATTCAGTGTTGCCACAATTATTATATTTCTTGTGTTGCCCTTCATTAAACCATCTTCGTCATATTCACGTTGAGCTACAAAGCATTGGCCTGGGCCTCAGTTCTATTGAGGACACGTTTTGCTTTTGAAAGATTCAAGTGTGGGTAATTTATTTTCGTTTTATGTTACTCAAGTGTTCTGCTTAGGCTGAAGTACATTGAGACAGCAATGGGTTGGAAGGAATGAGGTCACAGTTTAAATCCCCACCTCTAAATGTGCATACAATAATTAAAGGGACAGTTTAGTCAAAATTAAACTTTCATGATTCAGACAGGGTAGGTAATTTTAAACAACTTTCCATTTTACTTTTATTATCAAATTTGCTTTGTTCTTTTGGTATTCTTAGTTGAAAGCTAAACCTAGGTAGGCTCATATGTTCATGTGTGCCATACAGATAACATTGTGCTCCCGCCCATAGAGATACTTATGAGAGGGCACTGACTGGCTAAAATGCAAGTCTGTCAAAAGAACTGAAATAAGGGGGCAGTCTGCAGAGGCTTAGATGCAAGGGGATTACAAGGGTAAAAAGTGTATTATTATAACTGTGTTGTTTATGCAAAACTGGGGTTTTTGATAATAAAGGGATTGTTTATCTTTTAAAACAGTAACAATTCTGGAGAAGACTGTCTTTTAATCTTTGAATTTACCTTATCATTAAGTAACTGCTAAAGGTTAAACTTAAAGGGACATTAAACCCAACATTTTTATTTCATTATTCAGGTAGAGAATACAATTTTAAACAACATTCCAATTTACTTCTATTATCTAATTTGCTTTATTCTTTAGATATCCGTTGTTGAAGAAATAGCAATGCACATGGGTGAGCCAATCACACAAGGCATTTATGTGCAGCCACCAATCAGTAGCTACTGAGCCTATCTAGATATGCTTTTCAGCAAATGATATCAAGAGACTGAAGCAAATTATATAACAGAAGTAAATTAGAAAGTTGTTTAAAATTGAATTTTATTTCTAAATCATGAAATAAAAAATGTGTGTTTCATGTCCCTTTAAAGGGACAGGAAACCCCTAATGTTCTTTCATAATTTGTATAGAACATACCATTTTAAACAACTTTCAAATTTACATTTATTATCAAATTTGTTATCCTTTGCTGCTAAAGGAGCAGCATTGCAGTACTGGCTGCTAGCTGAACACATCTAGTTAGCCAATCACAAGAGACAAATGTGTGCTGGCACCAATCAGCAGATAGCTCCCATTAGTGTAGGATATGTGCATATTCGTTTCAACAATGGAAACCAAGGCCTAGATTTAGAGTTTGGCGGTAGCCGTGAAAACCAGGGTTAGAGGCTCCTAACGCTGGTTTTAGGCTACCGCCGGTATTTGGAGTCACTCAAAATAGGGTCTAACGCTCACTTTTCAGCCGCGACTTTTCCATACCGCAGATCCCCTTACGTCAATTGCGTATCCTATCTTTTCAATGGGATCTTCCTAACTCCGGTATTTAGAGTCGTTTCTGAAGTGAGCGTTAGAGCTCTAACGACAAAACTTCAGCCGCAGAAAAAAAGCAGGAGTTAAGAGCTTTCTGGGCTAACGCCGGTTCATAAAGCTCTTAACTACTGTACCCTAAAGTACACTAACACCCATAAACTACCTATGTACCCCTAAACTGAGGTCCCCCCACATCGCCGCCACTCGATTAAATTTTTTTAACCCCTAATCTGCCGACCGCCACCTACGTTATACTTATGTACCACTAATCTGCTGCCCCTAACACCGCCGACCCCTGTATTATATTTATTAACCCCTAACCTGCCCCCCTCAACGTCGCCGCCAGCTACTTACAATAATTAACCCCTAATCTGCCGACTGCAAAGCGCCGCCACCTACGTTATACTTATGTACCCCTAATCTGCTGCCCCTAACACCGCCGACCCCTGTATTATATTTATTAACCCCTAACCTGCCCCCCTCAACGTCGCCGCCAGCTACTTACAATAATTAACCCCTAATCTGCCGACCGCAAAGCGCCGCCACCTACGTTATCCTTATGTACCCCTAATCTGCTGCCCCTAACACCGCCGACCCCTATATTATATTTATTAACCCCTAATCTGCCCCCCTCAACGTCGCCGACACCTGCCTACACTTATTAACCCCTAATCTGCCGACCGGACCTGAGCGCTACTATAATAAAGTTATTAACCCCTAATCCGCCTCACTAACCCTATCATAAATAGTATTAACCCCTAATCTGCCCTCCCTAACATCGCCGACACCTAACTTCAATTATTAACCCCTAATCTTCCGACCGGAGCTCACCGCTACTATAATAAATGGATTAACCCCTAAAGCTAAGTCTAACCCTAACACTAACACCCCCCTAACTTAAATATAATTTACATCTAACGAAATTAATTAACTCTTATTAAATAAATTATTCCTATTTAAAGATAAATACTTACCTGTAAAATAAATCCTAATATAGCTACAATATAAATTATAATTATATTGTAGCTATTTTAGGATTAATATTTATTTTACAGGCAACTTTGTAATTATTTTAACCAGGTACAATAGCTATTAAATAGTTAAGAACTATTTAATAGTTACCTAGTTAAAATAATAACAAAATTACCTGTAAAATAAATCCTAACCTAAGTTATAATTAAACCTAACACTACCCTATCAATAAATTAATTAAATAAAATACCTACAATTACCTACAATAAAACCTAACACTACACTATCAATAAATAAATTAAATACAATTCCTACAAATAACTACAATTACATAAACTAACTAAAGTACAAAAAATAAAAAAGAACTAAGTTACAAAAAATAAAAAAATATTTACAAACATAAGAAAAATATTACAACAATTTTAAACTAATTACACCTACTCTAAGCCCCCTAATAAAATAACAAAGACCCCCAAAATAAAAAAATGCCCTACCCTATTCTAAATTAATAGAGTTAAAAGCTCTTTTACCTTACCAGCCCTGAACAGGGCCCTTTGCGGGGCATGCCCCAAGAAAATCAGCTCTTTTGCCTGTAAAAAAAAACATACAATACCCCCCCCCCAACATTACAACCCACCACCCACATACCCCTAATCTAACCCAAACCCCCTTTAAATAAACCTAACACTAAGCCCCTGAAGATCTTCCTACCTTGTCTTCACCTCAACAGGTATCACCGATCCGTCCTGGCATCCGGTGCTGAAGAGGTCCAGAAGAGGCTCCAAAGTCTTCCTCCTATCCGGCAAGAAGAGGACATCCGGACCGGCAAACATCTTCTTCCAAGCGGCATCTTCAATCTTCTTCCATCCGGTGCGGAGCGGGTCCATCTTGAAGCAGCCGACGCGGATCCATCCTCTTCTTCCGGAACAGCCAATAGAATGCGAGCTCAATCTGATTGGCTGATTGGATCAGCCAATCGGATTGAACTTGATTCTGATTGGCTGATTCCATCAGCCAATCAGAATATTCCTACCTTAATTCCGATTGGCTGATAGAATCCTATCAGCCAATCGGAATTCGAGGGACGCCATCTTGGATGACGTCCCTTAAAGGAACCGTCATTCGTCGGGAGACGCCGGAAGAAGAGGATGGATCCGCGTCGGCTGCTTCAAGATGGACCCGCTCCGCACCGGATGGAAGAAGATTGAAGATGCCGCTTGGAAGAAGATGTTTGCCGGTCCGGATGTCCTCTTCTTGCCGGATAGGAGGAAGACTTTGGAGCCTCTTTTGGACCTCTTCAGCACCGGATGCCAGGACGGATCGGTGATACCTGTTGAGGTGAAGACAAGGTAGGAAGATCTTCAGGGGCTTAGTGTTAGGTTTATTTAAGGGGGGTTTGGGTTAGATTAGGGGTATGTGGGTGGTGGGTTGTAATGTTGGGGGGGGGTATTGTATGTTTTTTTTTACAGGCAAAAGAGCTGATTTTCTTGGGGCATGCCCCGCAAAGGGCCCTGTTCAGGGCTGGTAAGGTAAAAGAGCTTTTAACTCTATTAATTTAGAATAGGGTAGGGCATTTTTTTATTTTGGGGGTCTTTGTTATTTTATTAGGGGGCTTAGAGTAGGTGTAATTAGTTTAAAATTGTTGTAATATTTTTCTTATGTTTGTAAATATTTTTTTATTTTTTGTAACTTAGTTCTTTTTTATTTTTTGTACTTTAGTTAGTTTATGTAATTGTAGTTATTTGTAGGAATTGTATTTAATTTATTTATTGATAGTGTAGTGTTAGGTTTTATTGTAGGTAATTGTAGGTATTTTATTTAATTAATTTATTGATAGGGTAGTGTTAGGTTTAATTATAACTTAGGTTAGGATTTATTTTACAGGTAATTTTGTTATTATTTTAACTAGGTAACTATTAAATAGTTCTTAACTATTTAATAGCTATTGTACCTGGTTAAAATAATTACAAAGTTGCCTGTAAAATAAATATTAATCCTAAAATAGCTACAATATAATTATAATTTATATTGTAGCTATATTAGGATTTATTTTACAGGTAAGTATTTATCTTTAAATAGGAATAATTTATTTAATAAGAGTTAATTAATTTCGTTAGATGTAAATTATATTTAAGTTAGGGGGGTGTTAGTGTTAGGGTTAGACTTAGCTTTAGGGGTTAATCCATTTATTATAGTAGCGGTGAGCTCCGGTCGGAAGATTAGGGGTTAATAATTGAAGTTAGGTGTCGGCGATGTTAGGGAGGGCAGATTAGGGGTTAATACTATTTATGATAGGGTTAGTGAGGCGGATTAGGGGTTAATAACTTTATTATAGTAGCGCTCAGGTCCAGTCGGCAGATTAGGGGTTAATAAGTGTAGGCAGGTGTCGGCGACGTTGAGGGGGGCAGATTAGGGGTTAATAAATATAATATAGGGGTCGGCGGTGTTAGGGGCAGCAGATTAGGGGTACATAAGGATAACGTAGGTGGCGGCGCTTTGCGGTCGGCAGATTAGGGGTTAATTATTGTAAGTAGCTGGCGGCGACGTTGTGGGGGGCAGGTTAGGGGTTAATAAATATAACATAGGGGTCGGCGGTGTTAGGGGCAGCAGATTAGGGGTACATAGGGATAATGTAAGTTGCGGCGGTTTACGGAGCGGAAGATTAGGGGTTAATAATATAATGCAGGGGTCAGCGATAGCGGGGGCGGCAGATTAGGGGTTAATAAGTGTAAGGTTAGGGGTGTTTAGACTCGGGGTACATGTTAGAGTGTTAGGTGCAGACGTAGGAAGTGTTTCCCCATAGGAAACAATGGGGCTGCGTTAGGAGCTGAACGCTGCTTTTTTGCAGGTGTTAGGTTTTTTTTCAGCTCAAACAGCCCCATTGTTTCCTATGGGAGAATCGTGCACGAGAACGTTTTTGAGGCTGGCCGCGTCCGTAAGCAACTCTGGTATCGAGAGTTGCATTTGCGGTAAAAATGCTCTACGCTCCTTTTTTGGAGCCTAACGCAGCATTTTTTTGGACTCTCGATACCAGAGTTAATTTTATGGTGCGGCCAGAAAAAAGCCCGCGTAGCGTTAACAACCCATCTACCGCCAAACTCCAAATCTAGGCCCAAGAGAATAAAGCACATTTGAAAATGGAAGTGATTTTAAAAGTGTCTTAAAATTACATGTGCTATATGATACTTGCAAGTTTAATTTAGATTTTTATATCCCTTTAAAGGGGCAGTCAAGTCCAAAAAAACCTTTCATGATTCGGATAGGACATGCAATTTTAAACAACTTTCCAATTTAATTTTATCACCAATTTTGCTTTGTTCTCTTGGTATTCTTAGTTCAAAAGGTAAACCTAGGCGGTTCATATGCTAATTTCTTAGACCTTGAGGAGTGAGCACTGATTAATGCAAGTCTGTCAAAAGAACTGAAATAAGGGGGCAGTCAGACTGCAGAGGCTTAGATACAAGGTAATTACAGAGGTAAAATGTGTATTATAATAACTGTGTTGGTTATGCAAAACTGGGGAATGGGTAATAAAGGGATTATCTATCTTTTAAAACAAACAAAAATTCTGGTGTTGATTATCCCTTTAAAATATATTCATACAGTCTTGGGAATGATAGTTGTATGCGCCACCTTCCTTGGTCTTAAGTGATTCATCTGTCTCATTATTATCCTTTTCCTCACTGTCAGGTCTACAGAGAGGTCTAAAGATCAACCCATAGACATAAAAAAATATTATACAGAGAAGTTTTACTGGTGAAGTGTCATTAGTTCTAATGTAGGTTGAAGGGTTACCGTGAAAACATTTAAGAGAAAAAAGAGAAGGCGCACATGCAGCGCTATTCAAGTGAAGATTTATTAAACAGAAATACACGCAACATACGTAGTTGCACTTACTAGATAAAAATGAAGCATAAGCGTCTAGATATACAAGGATGGTAATTCTCCCTGAGGACCGTGACTGGGCGTTGTTAGAAAGCTCCCTTCACCAACAAGAGTTTCTGTAAGGATTCCGGAACCCATACTGAAGCTGCCGTTGTGAGTCAGGCCAGAAATCAGCTTGTGATCTGTTAGCCGTAACTACTTTTTTCCTTCTTTTTCTGGAGAGATAGAGGAAGTGAGTGTGGAAAAAAAAGTGGAAAAAAAAGTGGAAAAGAACACTCTACTCGCCTGCAAATTCCATCGCGTTTTTTTCAGGTGTGCTAACTTGACATGAAAATATGATTATTTCACATTTCAATGTTCTTCACGTAACAGAATACGCAGAATATGTTCTATTTATATAAACCAGTTCCGTTACTACTCACTGCGCCACCAATTCCGTATCCTGACTTAGAAAGGGTACCTCAGTAATACTTAAACCCGTGATAATGTGCCGCACTTAAGGGCTATACTCCAACCATACACTGTTTGATACAGAACTCCATGTGAGTGTGAGATATCAGTGTTATGACCAGTGGTTCTACTCTGTTCACTTCTACTAGTATGTACATGTATAATCCCCAGTGGGGGACTAGTATGTACATGTTTAATCCCCAGTGGGGGACTAGTATGTACATGTATAATCCCCAGTGGGGGACTAGTATGTACATGTTTAATCCCCAGTGGGGGACTAGTATGTACATGTATAATCCCCAGTGGGGGACTAGTATGTACATGTTTAATCCCCAGTGGGGGACTAGTATGTACATGTATAATCCCCAGTGGGGGACTAGTATGTTCATGTTTAATCCCCAGTGGGGGACTAGTATGTACATGTTTAATCCCCAGTGGGGGACTAGTATGTACATGTATAATCCCCAGTGGGGGACTAGTATGTACATGTTTAATCCCCAGTGGGGGACTAGTATGTACATGTATAATCCCCAGTGGGGGACTAGTATGTACATGTTTAATCCCCAGTGGGGGACTAGTATGTACATGTATAATCCCCAGTGGGGGACTAGTATGTACATGTTTAATCCCCAGTGGGTCCCACCACAGCTGACAGTTACTGGGAAGGTTTGTATCTGCCAAGACACACAGACCCTGCGGGGTGAGGTCTTATGGCATACGCTGTTGGCATTTACCATTGCACAAGCGTTTCGTGTGAAATGCTTGTGCAATGCCGCCCCCTGCACATTTGCGGCCAATCAGCCGCTAGCAGGGGCATCAATCATCCTGATCGTATCCGATTGGGATGTTTGCTGTCCGCTGCCTCAGAGTTGGCGGACGGGTTAAGGAGCAGCGGTCTTATGACCGCAGCTTCTTAACATAAGTTTCCGGAGAGCCTAAATCATCCCCTTCAAACATTAGATTAGGCTTTATGCAAGCACACTATCAAAGCCATCTACTGTCTGATTCCTAAAATTCTAAATCTCCTTTGATTTGTAATATAATGAAAGTCATCCTCTGTAAATCTCATCTGCACGTACCCATGTGTATCCTATATAGATAACAGTCTGTATCTTACAATCAAGCTTCTTCATTCATTTAGCACCCACACATATCCATAAACATTGCCAGCAAGTCTCATGAGTATAATGATATCTCTCTAAAAACTGTAGTTAGAGGCTAAATGCTATCCCAAAATTAACATTTTTAAATGCATCTTTCAAATTTCTCCAACATTGTTTCTGCCCCAACAAGAAGTGAGTGCAGCATCAGACCTGGGCAGAAGACAACATTCTAGCTTTGTAGAACATAAAGTACAAGTTGGCAGTAATGCTCTGTTTACAGTAGGCAATTCCAATTAACTGTAATAAAAATAAGACCAAATTAAGATAAAATATACAGCCATGTTCAGAATCAAGTTCAATCCTAGTGAAGTCCATGTGAAATATGACCTTGAATTATAGGCCAGGGTTATTTTTTTACTTAAGGATGACATTATACATTTGGCTTGGCTCTTATAGAAGTAAATATATGTACAGTCGTGCAGCATAATTTTTTAATATAGTTTCAATGTGACAATGTGACAATGTGACAAACCAAGGTTGCTGTTCCAGTCCTTCCTCATCTTGATCATTAGCTTCTTAAAGGTAATCAAAGATCCAAGTCCAGATGGAATAATCAAAAAATCCTAGGGGAAATTAACTGAGCACAGAAATGCCAGCAAGCTGATTTGGTTCTATGGTTTAGTAAGGAAAACAAAACTCAACAAGAGACTAAGCCCATAATTCTGAAGATAATGAGGGGATCTGAAAACATAGTATATTCAAGACTGTAGACAAGAAAACAAGATATGTAAGACTCAATATCATTTTATAAGAAACCAATAATGTCAAACAAATCTAACTAGTCTATATGAGAAATAAGCAGACAAAGGCAAATCAATTGATGCGTTCCATTTGCGTTTTGCAAAGGTTTTTGATGCAGTGTCACGTGGGAACATATTGTATCTAACTAAGCAGCCAAGAAATACAAAATACATTAGCACACAGATAAAACTTGGAACAAAGTGTTATATTAAATGGATCGTACACTAAATGGGCTAAATGACTAAGGGGCTGGCATTGGGCCCAGGTGTTCTCAATATCTTCATCAACGATTTAGCAGAAATCGTACAGAGCAGGGCTTCCATCCTTGGGTTTGACACTAAGGGCTCAATTTATCATGTTGAGTGGACATGATTAGTTATTGTGAATCATCTCTGCTGGACATCGCTGCAGGTGGACAACATATGCTGTCCGCACTTATCATTGCACAAGCATTTCACCAGAAATGCTTGTGCAATGCTGACCCAGGCTCACTGGCAGCCAATCTTACGACCACTGGTGCCTAACTTTAGTTTCAGGCAACGCATCCACTGATTGATAAATGGAGCCCTAAAGTGTATAAGATTTATTTAGTAAACAATGTACTAACTCTAGACTAGAGGAATGGGCCAACAAATGGCAAATTAGATTTTCCACAGATCACTGTAAAAATATTTGCTTTCAGACAAATGCAAAAATGAACAAATAGTTCATTATTCGCTTTGTACAAATGAAACAAATAACAAATGACACTTACACAAATTGAAAGAATAACAAATTGATGTATCAGCAAAATACTGCTACCCAAGCCCCCCTGTATCAAACAACCTAACTGTAACTTCCCCACCACTCTTAACCCCATAACTGCTGGAACTCCCACACAAACAACCCAATCAGTAGCAGTGGGGGTCCAGTGGTTAGGGGTTGAGTGCAGTGGAGGTTTGGCTTTACGGGGATCAGTTGCAGTGGTGGGCGGGTCTAGCAACTTAGGGGTTAATTTTGTTAATTCATTTTGTCTTAAACAAATTAATTGACTAATGAAATTTGGATGCACCAAATTTCGTAAGATATTTGTAATAAATTATTCATTCAAAATACATTTTTCTCTCATGCACGTATATAAAAAAATTCTATATTTCCAAAGTAAACACAAACATGCTGTTTAATACCTCAATACAAACATCTTGAGAAACTAGCGAAGGAAAATACTTTAAAGGGACAGTCAAGTCCCAAAAAAACTTTCATGATTTAAATAGGGCATGTCATTTTAAACAACTTTCCAATTTACTTGTATCACCAATTTTGCTTTGTTCTCTTGGTATTCTTAGTTGAAAGCTAAACCTAGGAGGTTCATATGCTAATTTCTTAGACCTTGATGGCCGCCTCTAATGTAAATGCATAGGGCATTAGTTCATGTGTTTCATATAGATAACATTGAGCTCCTGCACGTGAATTTACCATGGAGTCAGCTCTGATTGGCTAAAATGCAAGTCTGTCAAAATAACTGAAATAAGGGGGCAGTCTGCAGAGGCTTAGATACAAGGTAACTACAGAGGTAAAATGTGTATAATTATAACTGTGTTGGTTATGCAAAACTGGGGAATTAGAAATTAAGGGATTATCTATCTTTTAAAACAACAAAAATTCTGGTGTTGACTGTCCCTTTAAGGTTTCTTGTAGATGACAAATTACTAAGAATAAAAAGTGATATTTAATGGAAGAAAGCGTAATTATGATGCTAAATCTAAAATCCCTTGTATCACCTCACCCTGAATATAGAATGTAGTTTTGTGCCCTACTTGTCAAAAAATACATTACACAATTAGAAAATATATAGAGAAATTATGCAAGATTATGAGAGGACAACCAAATTAGGTCTGTGTAACATGGTGCTTGAGAAATGTATGTTGCTGAACCATATTGGTATTATTTTGTATGCTAAGGAAGAAGGATACAGCAAAAGGCAAGAGGCAAGGGGAATTCAGCAAAGATAAAATATTTTCACAGTATGAGCCATCAAGCTGTGTAACTTACTGGTCAGGTAGACAGTGACTGAACATTATGTAGTGAAGATAACTTGAAAACATTCTATCACCTTCACACGCTGCGGCTACAGACTGCGACCGGCTCCACAGTTTTTAGCTGCAAACCGAGGCTGCCCTGACCCGGAGTGCTAATTATAGCTGGGAATCACTCCGCTTATACCGACACACTATACACAAAGTCATTTGCACTCAAAGGGGTAGATTTATGAACTGTCGAGCGGACATGATTTGCCGTCCGCATTTAATATTGCACAAGCATTTCTGGTGAACTGCTTCTGCAATGCCACCAGGCTCGCCAGAAACAGCAGTTATGAAGCAGCGGTCACAAAGAGTACGATCGGGTTGATTGACACCTCCCTGCTGGCGGCCCATTGGCCGCGAGTCTGCAGGGGGCGGCGTTGCACCAGCAGCTCTTGTGAGTTGCTGGTGCAATGCTGAATACGGCAAGCGTATTGCTCGCCGTATTCAACGAGGTCCGCCAGACTTTCTTAAATAGGGGCCATAATATATTTCTTAAACATGTCCAGTGGCACAGGGCCTAATTTAGGTAAGGCTGTAGGGTACCCTATATCTGCTGCTCTCCTATTCAGATGTTTTTTTTGTACTTGAAGCCACTAAATCTTTCCTGGGGCCACAAATACTGTTTCTTTCATACAGGTGATGAGAGTCCATGATCCATTACTCCTGGGAATTACTCTTCTCCACCACTATAAGGAGGCAAAGATTCCCAAACCCCAAGAGCCCTATTAAACCCCTCACACATACTTCAGTCTTTACTTTGCCTCTACTGGAGGTGGTTGAAGAATGAAGATGTGCAGTTGATTCTTCAGAGAGATAGGTTTTCAGTCTATATTGAGGTTTCCCATCAGAGTACAGTGCTTGTCAGAGGGATGTATCCCTTTACATTATTACTCGTGGACTCCTCAGCTTGAGTATTAGTTCCCAGAGTAATGGATTGTGGACCCTAGCCACCTGTATGAAAGAAAACATAATTTATGCTTACCTGATAAATTAATTTTTTTAATGGTGGTGAGAGTCCACAAGACTCCATTTTCTTTCATGTAATTGGCAAGAGTCCATGAGCTAGTGACGTATGGGATATACATTCCTACCAGGAGGGACAAAGTTTCCCAAACCTCAAAATGCCTATAAATACATCCCTCACCACACCCACAATTCAGTTTTACAAACTTTGCCTCCTATGGAGGTGGTGAAGTAAGTTTGTGCTAAGATTTCTACGTTGATATGCGCTTCTCAGCATTTTGAAGCCCGATTCCTCTCAGAGTACAGTGAATGTCAGAGGGATGTGAAGGGAGTATCACCTATTGAATGCAATGGTTTTCCTCACGGGGATCTATTTCATAGGTTCTCTGTTATCGGTCATAGAGATTCATCTCCTACCTCCCTTTTAAGATCGACAGGTGGGAGGCTGATCTCTACACTAAAGCTAAAAATTAACCCTACAAGCTACCTAATTAACCCCTTAACTGCTGGGCATATTACAAGTGTGGTGCGCAGCAGCATTAAACGGCCTTATTATTACCAAAAAGCAACGCCAAAGCCATATATGTCTGCTATTTCTGAACAAAGGGGATCCTAGAGAAGCATTTACAACCATTTGTGCCATAATTGCACAAGCTGTTTGTAAATAATTTCAGTGAGAAAAATAAAATTGTGAAAAATGTAACAGTTTTTTTTATTTGATCGTATTTGGCGGTGAAATGGTGGCATGAAATATACCAAAATGGGCCTAGATCAATAATTTGGGTTGTCTACTACACTACACTAAAGCTAAAATTAAACCTAAAAGCTCCCTACAAGCTCCCTAATTAACCCCTTCACTGCTGGGCATAATACACGTGTGATGTGCAGCAGCATTTAGCGGCCTTCTAATTACCAAAAAGCAACGCCAAAGCCATATATGTCTGCTATTTCTGAACAAAGGGGATCCCAGAGAAGTATTTACAACCATTTATGCCATAATTGCATAAGTTGTTTGTAAATAAATTCAGCGAGAAACCTAAAGTTTGTGAAAAAATTTGTGAAAAAGTCAACAATTTCTTTTATTTGATCGCATTTGGCGGTGAAATGGTGGCATTAAATATACCAAAATGGGCCTAGATCAATACTTTGGGATGTCTTCTAAATAAAAATATATACATGTCAAGGGATATTCAGGGATTCCTGAAAGATATCAGTGTTCCAATGAAACTAGCGCTAATTTTGAAAAAAAGTGGTTTGGAAATAGCAAAGTGCTACTTGTATTTCTCTTGTTAAGTGTATCCAGTCCACGGATCATCCATTACTTATGGGATATTCTCCTTCCCAACAGGAAGTTGCAAGATGATCACCCACAGCAGAGCTGCTATATAGCTCCTCCCCTAACTGTCATATCCAGTCATTCTCTTGCAAGCCTCAACCAAGATGGAGGTCGTAAGAGGAGTGTGGTGTTTTATACTTAGTTTATTCTTCAATCAAAAGTTTGTTATTTTTAAATGGTACCGGAGTGTGCTGTTTATCTCAGGCAGTATTTAGAAGAAGAATCTGCCTGCGTTTTCTATGATCTTAGCAGAAGTAACTAAGATCCATGGCTGTTCTCACATATTCTGAGGAGTGAGGTAACTTCAGAGAGGGAATGGTGTGCAGGTTTTCCTGCAATAAGGTATGTGCAGTTAATATTTTTCTAGGGATGGAATTTGCTAGAAAATGCTGCTGATACCGAACTAATGTAAGTAAAGCCTTAAATGAAGTGATAGCGACTGGTATCAGGCTTATTAATAGAGAGACATACTCTGATAAAAATGTAATAAAAAACGTTTGCTGGCATGTTTAATCGTTTTTATATGTATTTGGTGATAAAACTTATTGGGGCCTAGTTTTTTTCCACATGGCTGGCTTGAATTTTGCCTAGGAACAGTTCCATGAGGCTTTCCACTGTTGTAATATGAGTGGGAGGGGCCTATTTTAGCGTTTTTTTGCACTGCAAAAATTACAGACACAGACATCCAGCTTCTTCCTGCATGATCCAGGACATCTCTGGAGGGCTCAAAAGGCTTCACAGTCGTTTTTGAGGGAGGTAAAAAGCCACAGTAGAGCTGTGGCAGTTGTTGTGACTGTTTGAAAAAACGTTTTTGTCTTTTATTATTCAGTTTTGGGTATTAAGGGGTTAATCATCCATTTGCAAGTGGGTGCAATGCTCTGCTAACTTGTTACATACACTGTAAAAATTTTGTTAGTGTAACTGCCTTTTTTCACTGTTATTTCCAATTTTGACAAAATTTGTGTTTCTTAAAGGTGCAGTAACGTTTTTTTTATATTGCTTGTAAACTTGTTTAAAGTGTTTTCCAAGCTTGCTAGTCTCATTGCTAGTCTGTTTAAACATGTCTGACACAGAGGAAACTACTTGTTCATTATGTTTGAAAGCCATGGTGGAGCCCCATAGGAGAATGTGTACTAAATGTATTGATTTCACCTTAAACAGTAAAGATCAGTCTTTAACTATAAAAGAAATATCACCAGAAGATTCTGACGAGGGGGAAGTTATGCCGACTAACTCTCCCCACGTGTCAGACCCTTCGCCTCCCGCTCAGGGGATGCACGCTAATATGGCGCCAATTACATCAGGGACGCCCATAGCGATTACCTTGCAGGACATGGCTGCAATCATGAATAATACCCTGTCAGAGGTATTATCCAGGTTGCCTGAATTAAGAGGCAAGCGCGATTGCTCTGGGGTTAGGAGAAATACAGAGCGCGCAGATGCTGTAAGGGCCATGTCTGATACTGCGTCACAATATGCAGATCATGAGGACGGAGAGCTTCAGTCTGTGGGTGACATCTCTGATTCGGGGAAACCTGATTCAGAGATTTCTAATTTTAAATTTAAGCTTGAGAACCTCTGTGTGTTGCTTGGGGAGGTATTAGCTGCTCTGAATAACTGTAACACAGTTGCAGTACCAGAGAAATTGTGTAGGCTGGATAAATACTATGCGGTACCGGTGTGTACTGATGTTTTTCCTATACCTAAAAGGCTTACAGAAATTATTAGCAAGGAGTGGGATAGACCGGGTGTGCCTTTTTCCCCACCTCCTATATTTAGAAAAATGTTTCCAATAGACGCCACTACACGGGACTTATGGCAGACGGTCCCTAAGGTGGAGGGAGCAGTTTCTACTTTAGCAAAGCGTACTACTATCCCGGTTGAGGACAGTTGTGCTTTTTCAGATCCAATGGATAAAAAATTGGAGGGTTACCTTAAGAAAATGTTTATTCAACAAGGTTTTATTTTACAGCCCCTTGCATGCATTGCGCCTGTCACGGCCGCGGCAGCATTCTGGTTTGAGGCCCTGGAAGAGGCCACCCATACAGCTCCATTGACTGAAATTATTGACAAGCTTAGAACACTTAAGCTAGCTAACTCATTTGTTTCTGATGCCATTGTTCATTTGACTAAACTAACGGCTAAGAATTCCGGATTCGCCATCCAAGCGCGTAGGGCGCTATGGCTTAAATCCTGGTCAGCTGACGTGACTTCGAAGTCTAAATTACTCAACATTCCTTTCAAGGGGCAGACCTTATTCGGGCCTGGTTTGAAGGAAATTATTGCTGACATTACTGGAGGTAAGGGTCACACCCTTCCTCAGGACAGGGCCAAAGCAAAGGCCAAACAGTCTAATTTTCGTGCCTTTCAAAATTTCAAGGCAGGTGCAGCATCAACTTCCTCCGCTTCAAAACAAGAGGGAACTTTTGCTCAATCTAAGCAGGCCTGGAAACCTAACCAGTCCTGGAACAAAGGCAAGCAGGCCAGAAAGCCTGCTGCTGCCTCTAAGACAGCATGAAGGAACGGCCCCCTATCCGGCGACGGATCTAGTAGGGGGCAGACTTTCTCTCTTCGCCCAGGCGTGGGCAAGAGATGTTCAGGATCCCTGGGCGTTGGAGATCATATCTCAGGGATATCTTCTGGACTTCAAAGCTTCCCCTCCACAAGGGAGATTTCATCTTTCAAGGCTATCTGCAAATCAGATAAAGAAAGAGGCATTCCTACGCTGTGTGCAAGACCTCCTAGTTATGGGAGTGATCCATCCAGTTCCGCAGACGGAACAAGGACAGGGTTTTTATTCGAATCTGTTTGTGGTTCCCAAAAAAGAGGGAACCTTCAGACCAATTTTGGATCTAAAGATCTTAAACAAATTCCTCAGAGTTCCATGTTTCAAAATGGAAACTATTCGGACCATCCTACCCATGATCCAAGAAGGTCAGTACATGACCACAGTGGACTTAAAGGATGCCTACCTTCACATACGGATTCACAAAGATCATCATCGGTTTCTAAGGTTTGCCTTTCTAGACAGGCATTACCAATTTGTAGCTCTTCCCTTTGGGTTGGCTACAGCCCCGAGAATCTTTACAAAGGTTCTGGGCTCACTTCTGGCGGTTCTAAGACCGCGAGGCATAGCGGTGGCTCCGTATCTAGACGACATCCTGATACAGGCGTCAAGCTTTCAAGTTGCCAAGTCTCATACAGAGATAGTTCTGGCATTTCTGAGGTCGCACGGGTGGAAAGTGAACGAGGAAAAGAGTTCTCTATCCCCACTCACAAGAGTCTCCTTCTTAGGGACTCTTATAGATTCTGTAGAAATGAAAATTTACCTGACGGAGTCCAGGTTATCAAAACTTCTAAATGCTTGCCGTGTTCTTCACTCCATTCCGCGCCCTTCGGTAGCTCAGTGTATGGAGGTAATCGGCTTAATGGTAGCGGCAATGGACATAGTGCCATTTGCGCGCCTTCATCTCAGAATTATGCATACTGAGTCAGTGGAATAGGGATTACACAGATTTGTCCCCTCTGCTAAATCTGGATCAAGAGACCAGAGATTCTCTTCTCTGGTGGTTGTCTCCGGTACACCTGTCCAAGGGTATGACCTTTCGCAGGCCAGATTGGACAATTGTAACAACAGATGCCAGCCTTCTAGGTTGGGGTGCAGTTTGGAATTCCCTGAAGGCACAGGGATCGTGGACTCAGGAGGAGAAACTCCTTCCAATAAATATTCTGGAGTTAAGAGCGATATTCAATGCTCTTCTGGCTTGGCCTCAGTTAGCAACACTGAGGTTCATCAGATTTCAGTCGGACAACATCACGACTGTGGCTTACATCAACCATCAAGGGGGAACCAGGAGTTCCCTAGCGATGTTAGAAGTCTCAAAAATAATTCGCTGGGCAGAGTACCACTCTTGCCACCTGTCAGCAATCCATATCCCAGGCGTGGAGAACTGGGAGGCGGATTTTCTAAGTCGTCAGACTTTCCATCCGGGGGAGTGGGAACTCCATCCGGAGGTGTTTTCTCAGTTGATTCATCGTTGGGGCAAACCAGAGTTGGATCTCATGGCGTCTCGCCAGAACGCCAAGCTTCCTTGTTACGGATCCAGGTCCAGGGACCCAGAAGCAACGCTGATAGATGCTCTAGCAGCGCCTTGGTTCTTCAACCTGGCTTATGTGTTTCCACCGTTTCCTCTGCTCCCTCGACTGATTGCCAAAATCAAACAGGAGAGAGCATTGGTGATTCTGATAGCACCTGCGTGGTCACGCAGGACTTGGTATGCAGACCTAGTGGACATGTCATCCTTTCCACCATGGACTCTGCCTCTAAGACAGGACCTTCTGATACAAGGTCCTTTCAATCATCCAAATCTAATTTCTCTGAGACTGACTGCATGGAGATTGAACGCTTGATTCTATCAAAGCGTGGCTTCTCCGAGTCAGTCATTGATACTTTAATACAGGCACGAAAGCCTGTTACCAGGAAAATCTACCACAAGATATGGAGTAAATATCTTTATTGGTGTGAATCCAGGAATTACTCATGGAGTAAGGTTAGGATTCCTAGAATATTGTCTTTTCTCCAAGAGGGCTTGGACAAAGGATTATCAGCTAGTTCCTTAAAGGGACAGATTTCTGCTCTGTCTATTCTTTTGCACAAGCGTCTGGCAGAGGTTCCAGACGTCCAGGCATTTTGCCAGGCTTTGGTTTGAATTAAGCCTGTGTTTAAACCTGTTGCTCCCCCGTGGAGCTTAAACTTCTTAAGGTTCTTCAAGGAGTTCCGTTTGAACCCCTTCATTCCATTGATATTAAACTTTTATCTTGGAAAGTTCTGTTTTTGATGGCTATTTCCTCGGCTCTGAGAGTCTCTGAGCTATCTGCCTTACAATGTGATTCTCCTTATTTGATTTTTCATGCAGATAAGGTAGTTCTGTGTACCAAACCTGGGTTTTTACCTAAGGTGGTTTCTAACAAGAATATCAATCAAGAGATTATTGTTCCATCGTTGTGCCCTAATCCTTCTTCAAAGAAGGAACGTCTTTTACATAATCTGGACGTAGTCTGTGCCTTGAAGTTTTACTTACAAGCTACTAAGGATTTTCGTCAAACATCTTCCCTGTTTGTCGTTTACTCTGGACAGAGGAGAGGTCAAAAAGCTTCGGCAACCTCTCTTTCCTTTTGGCTTCGGAGCGTAATACGCCTAGCCTATGAGACTGCTGGACAGCAGCCCCCTGAAAGGATTACAGCTCATTCTACTAGAGCTGTGGCTTCCACCTGGGCCTTCAAAAATGAGGCCTCTGTTGAACAGATTTGCAAGGCTGCGACTTGGTCTTCGCTTCACACTTTTTCAAAATTTTACAAATTTGATACTTTTGCTTCTTCGGAGGCTGTGTTTGGGAGAAAGGTTCTTCAGGCAGTGGTTCCTTTCGCTTAATCCTGCCTTGTCCCTCCCATCATCCGTGTACTTTAGCTTTGGTATTGGTATCCCATAAGTAATGGATGATCCGTGGACTGGATACACTTAACAAGAGAAAACATAATTTATGCTTACCTGATAAATTTATTTCTCTTGTAGTGTATCCAGTCCACGGCCCGCCCTGTCCTTTTAAGGCAGGTCTAAATTTTAATTAAACTACAGTCACCACTGCACCCTATGGTTTCTCCTTTCTCTGTTTGTTTTCGGTCGAATGACTGGATATGACAGTTAGGGGATGAGCTATATAGCAGCTCTGCTGTGGGTGATCCTCTTGCAACTTCCTGTTGGGAAGGAGAATATCCCATAAGTAATGGATGATCCGTGGACTGGATACACTACAAGAGAAATAAATTTATCAGGTAAGCATAAATTATGTTTTTTTGCCCTATAACTTACAAAAAAAGCAAAGGACATGTAAACATTGGGTATTTCTAAACTATGGACAAAATTTAGAAACTATTTAGAATGGATGTTTTTTGGTGGTTGTAGATGTGTAACAGATTTTGGGGGTCAAAGTTAGAAAAAGTGTGTTTTTTTTATATTCTTTCCTAATATTTTATATTTTTTTTATAGTAAATTATAAGATATGATGAAAATAATGGTATCTTTAGAAAGTCCATTTAATGGCGAGAAAAACGGTATATAATATGTGTGGGTACAGTAAATGAGTAAGAGGGAAATTACAGCTAAACACAAACACTGCAGAAATGTAAAAATAGCCATTGTCATTAAGGGTAAGAAAATTGAAAAATGGTCCGGTCATTAAGGGGTTAAGACCCCATTTCTATTTGCCTCCTGCCTTTTTTCTATGTCAGAGGGCTATGCTATTTGCATTTTTTCCCATTCCTGAAACTGCCATATAAGGAAATTGATAATTTTGCTTTATATGTTGTTTTTTTCTCTTACATTTGCAAGATATATCAATCTGATCCTGTCTCAGAAATCACTGATGGAACCCTGCAGCCTGATAACAGTTCTACCAAAGCTAAGTGCATTTGTAAACTTGTGGCGGTTATACCTCCAGCTGTGGTTTGTAATGGTTGTCATGATAAACTTGTACATGCAGAGAATGTATCCATCAGTTGTAGTTCATTATCTGTTACTGTTCCCTCAACATCTAATGCACAAGATATACCTGTAAATTTAAAATAGTTTATTTCTGATTCTATTCAGAAGGCTTTGTCTGCCATTCCGCCTTCTAATAAACGTAAAAGGTCTTTTAAAAATTCTCATAAGGTTGATGAAATTTCAAATGACCAGCAACGTACTGAATTATCCTTCTCTGACGAGGATCTATCTGATTCAGAAGATCCTGCCTCAGATATTGACTCTGACAAATCCTCTTATTTATTTAAAATGGAGTATATTCGTTCTTTGTTAAAAGAAGTGTTGATTACATTAGATATGGAGGAAACTAGACCTCTTGATATTAAAACTAGTAAACGTTTAAATTCTGTTTATAAACCTCCTGTGGTTATTCCAGAGGTTTTTCCTGTTCCTGATGCTATTTCTGATATGATATCTAAAGAATGGAATAGGCCTGGTACTTCTTTTATTCCTTCTTCAAGGTTTAAAAAAATTGTATCCTTTGCCAGCAGTTAGATTGGAGTTTTGGGAAAAGATCCCCAAAGTTGATGGGGCTATCTCTACTCTTGCTAAACGTACTACTATTCCTACAGAAGATAGTACTTCTTTTAAAGATCCTTTAGATAGGAAACTTTGTTAAATCTATGTCTTTAGCTTTTTTAGGGGATTTTTCTTTTTCTTTAGCACATCTTTTTTTTCCCCCTGCTCCTTTTATGGCTCTTATTCCTTTTTCTTATCTCACTTTGCTTGGCTATACGTTAGACCAAGGTTTGTGTGAGATGGGAGGGGTTTTATAGGGCTCTTGAGGTTTGGGAATATGTACCTCCTCCTAGTGGTAGAAAAGAGTAATTCCCAGGAGTAATGGATTGTGGACTCTTACCACCATGAAGTAAATTAATTTATCAGGTACACATAAATTATTTTTTCACTCAACCTTAACTCCACTTTTTCCTGGGAGCCTCAAAAAATTGTGCAGCAGGCCCCATGTGGCTCTTAAGCCACCAGTTGGCTATCCCTTCTCTAGCTTGGGTTCTTCCAGGTACAGGGAACCTGTGGAATATTTTTAAGAGAGGAAGGGTATCTCATCAAGTCATACTGCCTTTGTCACACCCCACAAGGTCAGATGCACCAGTCTGTCTAAACTGAGGTGCTTTATATTGCATTCTGCAAATAACAACTTGTCCAGTATTTTCCATCACTGCAGCTGTGTTCTAATCCTGTCACTTTAATGGTAAATTGCATTAATGGTGAGCAGAATTGAATAAAAGCAGTTTCTTTGTTTTTCTATATTTCCTGCATTGTTTTATGGAATTTTTATAGTCAGAAGGACCAGGGGGTGCAAATGTTTATACTGCGTACTGGACTAAATACATCTGGCCAGGGGTCATTTAAAAAAAAAAAAAGTCTTCATTCATCACCAATGGTAATGACAGGGTATACTGTGCAGCAATCTGTATTATTCACCATGAAACCTCGGAACACTGCCTCAGTTTGTAACTTTGTGAAAATGGCCACACTTTTGTCTTCAATAATTTTATATCAACCCCAGAAAGGAAACCCTAGCAAGGCTTTTGTGCTGCAGATTAATGACTTTCTGCGCAGGATGCCAGTGTTCTTGGTGGTCTACTTCATTGGGAATCAATGTTCTCAGTGGTCTAGTTCATTGGGTGTCAACATTCTCATTGGTCTACTTCATTAGGTGCCAGCATTCGCGGAGGTCTACTTCATTGGTTGCCAGAATTCTTGGTGGTCTACACCATTGGGTTCCAGTGTTTCCAGTGGTCTAGTTCATTGGTTGACAGTGTTCTCAGTGGTCTAGTTCATTGGTTGACAGTGTTCTAGGTGGTCTACTTCTTTGAGTGGCAGCATTCCCTGTGGTCTACTTCATTGGGTGCCTGAATTGTCAGTGGTCTTGTTCATTGGGTGTCAGCATACTTAGTGGTATAACTCAAAGGGTGCCTGAATTCTCAATGGTATACTTCATTGGGTGCCAGCATTCTTTGGGGTCTACTACCTGAAGTAAACCATTATTATTAATAGTATATAACAGAACTACATAAAGAACTCCACTATGTGTTCACTATCAGCTCCGCACTTAAACAATATCTGACATGACTTTTATTTTATGTACCCAAGTCTATTATATGAGGGATTTAGAGCACCCACACTATCCGTCATACAGATGTCAGAGCACCCTAGACTATCACTTAAACGCTAAAAATAATTTTGAACTTGTAATAAGAGCATAAAAATAGAAGTGCTATTAGTTGAGCTTAAGCAATGTTATTGCACAATAGTGCTAATATTTCTGCTGTTCAATTGTAATCTAGGCCTATATGTATACCATTGTTTCAATCACTGCTGCCATATATTGATGAAGACACATGCACGCTCCTGAACCTACTGTCATGGAAAGGAGCTAAGTCTTTACCAAAACATACCACGATAAAAAAATAAATTTGATGATAGAAGTAAATTGTAATTTTTTTTTAAAAATTGTACACTCCATCAGAATCAGGATAGTTTAATGTTGACTTCCATATCCCTTTAAGTCAGAGTTAGTTGATCTATATTTGACACTTTAGGGAAGGGTTGGTAGTACAGTCTTGCAGTGGAAGGGAAGGGTTGCTGTTGAGCTACCTCTTTACTCACAGTGCCTTGGTGCATGAGTGTGTGAGGGGAGGGGGTTGCTGGCAGATCCACCATGTTTTGTTCTGGTACGGAGCCATCAGCTGTCTGTTGTCTGATCCCAGTAACCTGCTCTTTTTATTCCAGGTACAACATCTGTTCCCACCAGAGCTCCTCCTGTATCACTGGCATCTGAGCTGGAATCAGGAGGGGTCAGTGAGGTATCAGGAGTCCTCACTACAGCTGTAGGTGGCACATTTTCTCTGCCTCCTCCCATCAGTACCCTCAACCCACCTCCGCCTGTGCCAACAGGGGGCCCAGGACCTTCACCTGAGGGGGAGGAAGAAACCACAACTACACTGATCACTACAACAACTGTGACTACAGTACACAGTCCAGGTGAGCAATGAACTGTAGGATGTGCCAGTATACTCAGCTCCATTATCTCATCACCTGTATACTGATAGTGCTCAGCTCCATCATCACCTGTATACTGATAGTGACCAGCTCCATCATCACCTGTATACTGATAGTGACCAGCTCCATCATCACCTGTATACTGATAGTGACCAGCTCCATCATCACCTGTATACTGATAGTGACCAGCTCCATCATCACCTGTATACTGATAGTGACCAGCTCCATCATCACCTGTATACTGATAGGGCCCGGCTCCATCATCAACTTTATACTGATAGTGCCCAGCTCCATCATCACCAGTATACTGATAGGGCCCAGCTCCATCATCACCTTTATAATGATAGTGCCCAGCTCCATCATCACCTGTATACTGATAGTGACCAGCTCCATCATAACCTGTATACTGATAGTGACCAGCTCCATCATCACCTGTATATACTGATAGTCACAAGCTCCATTATCACCTGTATACTGACAGTGCCCAGCTCCATCATCACCTGTATACTGATAGTGACCAGCTCCATCATCACCTTTAAACTGATAGTGACCAGCTTCATCATCACCTGTATACTGATAGTGACCAGCTCCATCATCAACTGTATCCTGATAGTGCCCAGCTCCATTATCACCTGTATACTGATAATGCCCAGCTCCATCATCACCTGTATACTGATAGTGACCAGCTTCATCATCACCTGTATACTGATAGTGACCAGCTCCATCATCAGCTGTATACTGATAGTGACCAGCTCCATCATCACCTATACACTGATAGTGACCAGCTCCATCATCAACTGTATACTGATAGTGACCAGCTCCATCATCAACTGTATCCTGATAGTGCCCAGCTCCATCATCACCTGTATACTGATAATGCCCAGCTCCATCATCACCTGTATACTGATAGTGACCAGCTTCATCATCACCTGTATACTGATAGTGACCAGCTCCATCATCAGCTGTATACTGATAGTGACCAGCTCCATCATCAACTGTATACTGATAGTGACCAGCTCCATCATCAACTGTATCCTGATAGTGCCCAGCTCCATCATCACCTGTATACTGATAATGCCCAGCTCCATCATCACCTGTATACTGATAGTGACCAGCTTCATCATCACCTGTATACTGATAGTGACCAGCTCCATCATCAGCTGTATACTGATAGTGCCCCGCTCCATCATCACCTATACACTGATAGTGACCAGCTCCATCATCACCTATACACTGATAGTGACCAGCTCCATCATCAACTGTATACTGATAGTGCCCAGCTCCATCATCACCTGTATACTAACAGTGTCCAGCTCCATCATCACCTTTAAACTGATAGTGACCAGCTCCATCATCACCTTTAAACTGATAGTGACCAGCTCCATCATCAACTGTATACTGATAGTGCCCAGCTCCATCATCACCTATACACTGATAGTTACCAGCTCCATCATCACCTGTATACTGATAGTGACCAGCTCCATCATCACCTGTATACTGATAGTGCCCAGCTCCATCATCACCTGTATACTGATAGTGCCCAGCTCCATCATCATCTATACACTGATAGTGACCAGCTCCATCATCAACTGTATACTGATAGTGACCAGCTCCATCATCAACTGTATACTGATAGTGACCAGCTCCATCATCAACTGTATACTGATAGTGACCAGCTCCATCATCAACTGTATACTGATAGTGACCAGCTCCATCATCATCTACACACTGATAGTGACCAGCTCCATCATCAACTGTATACTGATAGTGACCAGCTCCATCATCAACTTTATACTGATAGTGCCCAGCTCCATCATCACCTATACATTGATAGTGACCAGCTCCATCATCACCTGTATACTGACAGTGCCCAGCTCCATCATCACCTGTATACTGATAGTGACCAGCTCCATCATCACCTGTATACTGACAGTGTCCAGCTCCATCATCACCTGTATACTGATAGTGACCAGCTCCATCATCACCTGTATACTGACAGTGTCCAGCTCCATCATCACCTGTATACCGATAGTGCCTAGCTCCATCATCCCCTGTATACTGATAATGCCCAGCTCCATCATCACCTGTATACTGACAGTGCCCAGCTCCATCATCACCTGTATACCGACAGTGCCCAGCTCCATCATCACCTATACACTAATAGTGACCAGCTCCATCATCAACTATATACTGATAGTGACCAGCTCCATCATCAACTGTATACTGATAGTGACCAGCTCCATCATCAACTGTATACTGATAGTGACCAGCTCCATCATCATCTACACACTGATAGTGACCAGCTCCCTCATCAACTGTATACTGATAGTGACCAGCTCCATCATCAACTTTATACTGATAGTGCCCAGCTCCATCATCACCTATACATTGATAGTGACCAGCTCCATCATCACCTGTATACTGACAGTGCCCAGCTCCATCATCACCTGTATACTGAAAGTGACCAGCTCCATCATCACCTGTATACTGACACTACGAAGCTCCATCATTTCCTATGTACTGATTGTGACCAGCTCCATCATCACCTGTATACTGACAGTGCCCAGCTCCATCATCACCTGTATACTGACAGTGCCCAGCTCCATCATCACCTGTATACTGATAGTGACCAGCTCCATCATCACCTGTATACTGACAGTGCCCAGCTCCATCATCACCTGTATTCTGACAGTGCCCAGCTCCATCATCACCTGTATACCGACAGTGCCCAGCTCCATCATCACCTATACACTGATAGTGACCAGCTTCATCATCACCTGTATACTGATAGTGACCAGCTCCATCATCACCTGTATACTGATAGTGACCAGCTCCATCATCACCTGTATACTGATAGTGACCAGCTCCATCATCACCTGTATACTGATAGTGACCAGCTCCTCATCACCTGTATACTGATAGTGACCAGCTTCATCATCACCTGTATACTGATAGTGACCAGCTCCATCATCACCTGTATACTGATAGTGACCAGCTCCATCATCACCTGCATACTGATAGTGCCCAGCTCCATCATCACCTATACACTGATAGTGCCCAGCTTCATCATCACCTGTATACTGATAGTGACCAGCTCCTCATCACCTGTATACTGATAGTGACCAGCTCCTCATCACCTGTATACTGATAGTGACCAGCTCCATCATCAGCTGTATACTGATAGTGACAGCTCCATCATCACCTATACACTGATAGTGACAGCTCCATCATCACCTGTATACTGATAGTGACAGCTCCATCATCACCTATATACTGATAGTGACCAGCTCCATCATAACCTGTATACTGATAGTGACCAGCTCCATCATCACCTGTATATACTGATAGTCACAAGCTCCATTATCACCTGTATACTGACAGTGCCCAGCTCCATCATCACCTGTATACTGATAGTGACCAGCTCCATCATCACCTTTAAACTGATAGTGACCAGCTTCATCATCACCTGTATACTGATAGTGACCAGCTCCATCATCAACTGTATCCTGATAGTGCCCAGCTCCATTATCACCTGTATACTGATAATGCCCAGCTCCATCATCACCTGTATACTGATAGTGACCAGCTTCATCATCACCTGTATACTGATAGTGACCAGCTCCATCATCAGCTGTATACTGATAGTGACCAGCTCCATCATCACCTATACACTGATAGTGACCAGCTCCATCATCAACTGTATACTGATAGTGACCAGCTCCATCATCAACTGTATCCTGATAGTGCCCAGCTCCATCATCACCTGTATACTGATAATGCCCAGCTCCATCATCACCTGTATACTGATAGTGACCAGCTTCATCATCACCTGTATACTGATAGTGACCAGCTCCATCATCAGCTGTATACTGATAGTGACCAGCTCCATCATCAACTGTATACTGATAGTGACCAGCTCCATCATCAACTGTATCCTGATAGTGCCCAGCTCCATCATCACCTGTATACTGATAATGCCCAGCTCCATCATCACCTGTATACTGATAGTGACCAGCTTCATCATCACCTGTATACTGATAGTGACCAGCTCCATCATCAGCTGTATACTGATAGTGCCCCGCTCCATCATCACCTATACACTGATAGTGACCAGCTCCATCATCACCTATACACTGATAGTGACCAGCTCCATCATCAACTGTATACTGATAGTGCCCAGCTCCATCATCACCTGTATACTAACAGTGTCCAGCTCCATCATCACCTTTAAACTGATAGTGACCAGCTCCATCATCACCTTTAAACTGATAGTGACCAGCTCCATCATCAACTGTATACTGATAGTGACCAGCTCCATCATCACCTATACACTGATAGTTACCAGCTCCATCATCACCTGTATACTGATAGTGACCAGCTCCATCATCACCTGTATACTGATAGTGCCCAGCTCCATCATCACCTGTATACTGATAGTGCCCAGCTCCATCATCATCTATACACTGATAGTGACCAGCTCCATCATCAACTGTATACTGATAGTGACCAGCTCCATCATCAACTGTATACTGATAGTGACCAGCTCCATCATCAACTGTATACTGATAGTGACCAGCTCCATCATCACCTGTATACTGACAGTGTCCAGCTCCATCATCACCTGTATACTGATAGTGACCAGCTCCATCATCACCTGTATACTGACAGTGTCCAGCTCCATCATCACCTGTATACTGATAGTGCCTAGCTCCATCATCCCCTGTATACTGATAATGCCCAGCTCCATCATCACCTGTATACTGACAGTGCCCAGCTCCATCATCACCTGTATACCGACAGTGCCCAGCTCCATCATCACCTATACACTGATAGTGACCAGCTCCATCATCAACTATATACTGATAGTGACCAGCTCCATCATCAACTGTATACTGATAGTGACCAGCTCCATCATCAACTGTATACTGATAGTGACCAGCTCCATCATCATCTACACACTGATAGTGACCAGCTCCCTCATCAACTGTATACTGATAGTGACCAGCTCCATCATCAACTTTATACTGATAGTGCCCAGCTCCATCATCACCTATACATTGATAGTGACCAGCTCCATCATCACCTGTATACTGACAGTGCCCAGCTCCATCATCACCTGTATACTGAAAGTGACCAGCTCCATCATCACCTGTATACTGACACTACGAAGCTCCATCATTTCCTATGTACTGATTGTGACCAGCTCCATCATCACCTGTATACTGACAGTGCCCAGCTCCATCATCACCTGTATACTGACAGTGCCCAGCTCCATCATCACCTGTATACTGATAGTGACCAGCTCCATCATCACCTGTATACTGACAGTGCCCAGCTCCATCATCACCTGTATACTGACAGTGCCCAGCTCCATCATCACCTGTATACCGACAGTGCCCAGCTCCATCATCACCTATACACTGATAGTGACCAGCTTCATCATCACCTGTATACTGATAGTGACCAGCTCCATCATCACCTGTATACTGATAGTGACCAGCTCCATCATCACCTGTATACTGATAGTGACCAGCTCCATCATCACCTGTATACTGATAGTGACCAGCTCCTCATCACCTGTATACTGATAGTGACCAGCTTCATCATCACCTGTATACTGATAGTGACCAGCTCCATCATCACCTGTATACTGATAGTGACCAGCTCCATCATCACCTGCATACTGATAGTGCCCAGCTCCATCATCACCTATACACTGATAGTGCCCAGCTTCATCATCACCTGTATACTGATAGTGACCAGCTCCTCATCACCTGTATACTGATAGTGACCAGCTCCTCATCACCTGTATACTGATAGTGACCAGCTCCATCATCAGCTGTATACTGATAGTGACAGCTCCATCATCACCTATACACTGATAGTGACAGCTCCATCATCACCTGTATACTGATAGTGACAGCTCCATCATCACCTATATACTGATAGTGACCAGCTCCATCATAACCTGTATACTGATAGTGACCAGCTCCATCATCACCTGTATATACTGATAGTCACAAGCTCCATTATCACCTGTATACTGACAGTGCCCAGCTCCATCATCACCTGTATACTGATAGTGACCAGCTCCATCATCACCTTTAAACTGATAGTGACCAGCTTCATCATCACCTGTATACTGATAGTGACCAGCTCCATCATCAACTGTATCCTGATAGTGCCCAGCTCCATTATCACCTGTATACTGATAATGCCCAGCTCCATCATCACCTGTATACTGATAGTGACCAGCTTCATCATCACCTGTATACTGATAGTGACCAGCTCCATCATCAGCTGTATACTGATAGTGACCAGCTCCATCATCACCTATACACTGATAGTGACCAGCTCCATCATCAACTGTATACTGATAGTGACCAGCTCCATCATCAACTGTATCCTGATAGTGCCCAGCTCCATCATCACCTGTATACTGATAATGCCCAGCTCCATCATCACCTGTATACTGATAATGACCAGCTTCATCATCACCTGTATACTGATAGTGACCAGCTCCATCATCAGCTGTATACTGATAGTGACCAGCTCCATCATCAACTGTATACTGATAGTGACCAGCTCCATCATCAACTGTATCCTGATAGTGCCCAGCTCCATCATCACCTGTATACTGATAATGCCCAGCTCCATCATCACCTGTATACTGATAGTGACCAGCTTCATCATCACCTGTATACTGATAGTGACCAGCTCCATCATCAGCTGTATACTGATAGTGCCCCGCTCCATCATCACCTATACACTGATAGTGACCAGCTCCATCATCACCTATACACTGATAGTGACCAGCTCCATCATCAACTGTATACTGATAGTGCCCAGCTCCATCATCACCTGTATACTAACAGTGTCCAGCTCCATCATCACCTTTAAACTGATAGTGACCAGCTCCATCATCACCTTTAAACTGATAGTGACCAGCTCCATCATCAACTGTATACTGATAGTGACCAGCTCCATCATCACCTATACACTGATAGTTACCAGCTCCATCATCACCTGTATACTGATAGTGACCAGCTCCATCATCACCTGTATACTGATAGTGCCCAGCTCCATCATCACCTGTATACTGATAGTGCCCAGCTCCATCATCATCTATACACTGATAGTGACCAGCTCCATCATCAACTGTATACTGATAGTGACCAGCTCCATCATCAACTGTATACTGATAGTGACCAGCTCCATCATCATCTACACACTGATAGTGACCAGCTCCATCATCAACTGTATACTGATAGTGACCAGCTCCATCATCAACTTTATACTGATAGTGCCCAGCTCCATCATCACCTATACATTGATACTGACCAGCTCCATCATCACCTGTATACTGACAGTGCCCAGCTCCATCATCACCTGTATACTGATAGTGACCAGCTCCATCATCACCTGTATACTGACAGTGTCCAGCTCCATCATCACCTGTATACTGATAGTGACCAGCTCCATCATCACCTGTATACTGACAGTGTCCAGCTCCATCATCACCTGTATACTGATAGTGCCTAGCTCCATCATCCCCTGTATACTGATAATGCCCAGCTCCATCATCACCTGTATACTGACAGTGCCCAGCTCCATCATCACCTGTATACCGACAGTGCCCAGCTCCATCATCACCTATACACTGATAGTGACCAGCTCCATCATCAACTATATACTGATAGTGACCAGCTCCATCATCAACTGTATACTGATAGTGACCAGCTCCATCATCAACTGTATACTGATAGTGACCAGCTCCATCATCATCTACACACTGATAGTGACCAGCTCCCTCATCAACTGTATACTGATAGTGACCAGCTCCATCATCAACTTTATACTGATAGTGCCCAGCTCCATCATCACCTATACATTGATAGTGACCAGCTCCATCATCACCTGTATACTGACAGTGCCCAGCTCCATCATCACCTGTATACTGAAAGTGACCAGCTCCATCATCACCTGTATACTGACACTACGAAGCTCCATCATTTCCTATGTACTGATTGTGATCAGCTCCATCATCACCTGTATACTGACAGTGCCCAGCTCCATCATCACCTGTATACTGACAGTGCCCAGCTCCATCATCACCTGTATACTGATAGTGACCAGCTCCATCATCACCTGTATACTGACAGTGCCCAGCTCCATCATCACCTGTATACTGACAGTGCCCAGCTCCATCATCACCTGTATACCGACAGTGCCCAGCTCCATCATCACCTATACACTGATAGTGACCAGCTTCATCATCACCTGTATACTGATAGTGACCAGCTCCATCATCACCTGTATACTGATAGTGACCAGCTCCATCATCACCTGTATACTGATAGTGACCAGCTCCATCATCACCTGTATACTGATAGTGACCAGCTCCTCATCACCTGTATACTGATAGTGACCAGCTTCATCATCACCTGTATACTGATAGTGACCAGCTCCATCATCACCTGTATACTGATAGTGACCAGCTCCATCATCACCTGCATACTGATAGTGCCCAGCTCCATCATCACCTATACACTGATAGTGCCCAGCTTCATCATCACCTGTATACTGATAGTGACCAGCTCCTCATCACCTGTATACTGATAGTGACCAGCTCCTCATCACCTGTATACTGATAGTGACCAGCTCCATCATCAGCTGTATACTGATAGTGACAGCTCCATCATCACCTATACACTGATAGTGACAGCTCCATCATCACCTGTATACTGATAGTGACAGCTCCATCATCACCTGTATACTGATAGTGACCAGCTCCATCATCACCTGTATACTGATAGTGACCAGCTCCATCATCACCTGTATACTGATAGTGACCAGCTCCATCATCACCTATACACTGATAGTGACAGCTCCATCATCACCTGTATACTGATAGTGACCAGCTCCATCATCACCTGTATACTGATAGTGACCAGCTCCATCATCACCTATACACTGATAGTGAAAGCTCCATCATCACCTGTATACTGACAGGGCCCAGCTCCATCATCACCTGTATACTGATAGTGCCCAGCTCCTCATCACCTGTATACTGATAGTGACCAGCTTCATCATCACCTGTATACTGATAGTGACCAGCTCCATCATCACCTGTATACTGATAGTGCCCAGCTCCATCATCAGCTGTATACTGATAGTGACCAGCTCCATCATCACCTGTATACCGATAGTGACCAGCTCCATCATCACCTGTATACCGATAGTGCCCAGCTCCATCATCACCTATACACTGATAGTGACCAGCTCCATCATCACCTGTATACTGATAGTGACCAGCTCCTCATCACCTATATACTGATAGTGCCCAGCTCCATCATCACCTGTATACTGACAGTGACAGCTCCATCATCACCTGTATACTGATAGTGCCCAGCTCCATCATCATCTGTATACTGATAGTGACCAGCTTCATCATCACCTGTATACTGATAGTGCCCAGCTCCTCATCACCTGTATACTGATAGTGACCAGCTCCATCATCAGCTGTATACTGATAGTGACAGCTCCATCATCACCTATACACTGATAGTGACAGCTCCATCATCACCTGTATACTGATAGTGACAGCTCCATCATCACCTGTATACTGATAGTGACCAGCTCCATCATCATCTGTATACTGATAGTGACCAGCTCCATCATCACCTGTATACTGATAGTGACCAGCTCCATCATCACCTATACACTGATAGTGACAGCTCCATCATCACCTGTATACTGATAGTGACCAGCTCCATCATCACCTGTATACTGATAGTGACCAGCTCCATCATCACCTATACACTGATAGTGAAAGCTCCATCATCACCTGTATACTGATAGTGCCCAGCTCCATCATCACCTGTATACCGATAGTGCCCAGCTCCTCATCACCTGTATACTGATAGTGACCAGCTTCATCATCACCTGTATACTGATAGTGACCAGCTCCATCATCACCTGTATACTGATAGTGCCCAGCTCCATCATCACCTGTATACTGATAGTGACCAGCTCCATCATCACCTGTATACTGATAGTGACCAGCTCCATCATCACCTGTATACTGATAGTGCCCAGCTCCATCATCAGCTGTATACTGATAGTGACCAGCTCCATCATCACCTGTATACCGATAGTGACCAGCTCCATCATCACCTGTATACCGATAGTGCCCAGCTCCATCATCACCTATACACTGATAGTGACCAGCTCCATCATCACCTGTATACTGATAGTGACCAGCTCCTCATCACCTATATACTGATAGTGCCCAGCTCCATCATCACCTGTATACTGACAGTGACAGCTCCATCATCACCTGTATACTGATAGTGCCCAGCTCCATCATCATCTGTATACTGATAGTGACCAGCTTCATCATCACCTGTATACTGATAGTGCCCAGCTCCTCATCACCTGTATACTGATAGTGCCCAGCTCCATCATCACCTGTATACTGATAGTGCCCAGCTCCTCATCACCTGTATACTGATAGTGCCCAGCTCCATCATCACCTGTATACTGATAGTGCCCATCTCCATCATCACCTGTATACTGATAGTGCCCAGCTCCATCATCACCTGTATACTGATAGTGACCAGCTTCATCATCACCTGTATACTGATAGTGACCAGCTCCATTATCACCTGTATACTGATAGTGACCAGCTCCATCATCACCTGTATACTGATAGTGCCCAGCTCCATCATCACCTGTATACTGATAGTGCCCAGCTCCATCATCACCTGTATACTGATAGTGCCCAGCTCCATCATCACCTGTATACTGATAGTGCCCAGCTCCATCATCATCTGTATACTGATAGTGACCAGCTTCATCATCACCTGTATACTGATAGTGCCCAGCTCCTCATCACCTGTATACTGATAGTGCCCAGCTCCATCATCACCTGTATACTGATAGTGCCCAGCTCCTCATCACCTGTATACTGATAGTGCCCAGCTCCATCATCACCTGTATACTGATAGTGCCCAGCTCCATCATCATCTGTATACTGATAGTGACCAGCTTCATCATCACCTGTATACTGATAGTGCCCAGCTCCTCATCACCTGTATACTGATAGTGCCCAGCTCCATCATCACCTGTATACTGATAGTGCCCAGCTCCTCATCACCTGTATACTGATAGTGCCCAGCTCCATCATCACCTGTATACTGATAGTGCCCATCTCCATCATCACCTGTATACTGATAGTGCCCAGCTCCATCATCACCTGTATACTGATAGTGACCAGCTTCATCATCACCTGTATACTGATAGTGACCAGCTCCATCATCACCTGTATACTGATAGTGACCAGCTCCATCATCACCTGTATACTGATAGTGCCCAGCTCCATCATCACCTGTATACTGATAGTGCCCAGCTCCATCATCACCTGTATACTGATAGTGCCCAGCTCCATCATCATCTGTATACTAATAGTGCCCAGCTCCTCATCACCTGTATACTGATAGTGCCCAGCTCCATCATCACCTGTATACTGATAGTGCCCAGCTCCTCATCACCTGTATACTGATAGTGCCCAGCTCCATCATCACCTGTATATACTGATAGTGACCAGCTCCTCATCACCTGTATACTGATAGTGCCCAGCTCCATCATCACCTGTATACTGATAGTGCCCAGCTCCATCATCACCTGTATACTGATAGTGCCCAGCTCCATCATCACCTGTATATACTGATAGTGCCCAGCTCCATCATCACCTGTATACTGATAGTGACAGCTCCATCATCACCTGTATACTGATAGTGCCCAGCTCCATCATCACCTGTATACTGATAGTGACAGCTCCATCATCACCTGTATACTGATAGTGCCCAGCTCCTCATCACCTGTATACTGATAGTGACCAGCTCCATCATCAACTGTATACTGATAGTGCCCAGCTTCATCATCACCTGTATACTAACAGTGACAGCTCCATCATCACCTGTATACTGACAGTGACAGCTCCATCATCAGCTGTATACTGACAGTGACAGCTCCATCATCACCTGTATACTGATAGTGACCAGCTCCATCATCACCTGTATACTGATAGTGCCCAGCTCCATCATCACCTGTATACTGATAGTGCCCAGCTCCATCATCACCTGTACACTGATAGTGACCAGCTCCTCATCACCTGTATACTGATAGTGCCCAGCTCCATCATCACCTGTATACTAATAGTGCCCAGCTCCATCATCACCTGTATACTGATAGTGCCCAGCTCCATCATCACCTGTATACTGACAGTGCCCAGCTCCTCATCACCTGTATACTGATAGTGACCAGCTCCATCATCACCTGTATACTGACAGTGCCCAGCTCCATCATCACCTGTATACTGACAGTGCCCAGCTTCATCATCACCTGTATACTGACAGTGCCCAGCTCCATCATCACCTGTATACTGACAGTGCCCAGCTCCTCATCACCTGTATACTGATAGTGCCCAGCTCCATCATCACCTGTATACTGATAGTGACCAGCTCCATCATTACCTGTATACTGACAGTGCCCAGCTCCATCATCACCTGTATACTGATAGTGACCAGCTCCATCATCACCTGTATACTGATAGTGCCCAGCTCCATCATCACCTGTATACTGATAGTGACCAGCTCCATCATCACCTGTATACTGATAGTGACCAGCTCCATCATCACCTGTATACTGATAGTGCCCAGCTCCATCATCACCTGTATACTGATAGTGCCCAGCTCCATCATCACCAGTATACTGATAGTGACCAGCTCCATCATCACCAGTATACTGATAGTGCCCAGCTCCATCATCACCTGTATACTGATAGTGCCCAGCTCCATCATCACCTGTATACTGACAGTGACCAGCTCCATTATCATCTGTATACTGATAGTGCCTAGCTCCATCATCACCTATACACTGATAGTGACCAGCTCCCACATCACCTATACACTGATAGTGACCAGCTCCATCATCACCTGTATACTGACAGTGACAGCTCCATCATCACCTGTATACTGATAGTGCCCAGCTCCATCATCACCTGTATACTGATAGTGCCCAGCTCCTCATCACCTGTATACTGATAGTGACCAGCTCCATCATCAACTGTATACTGATAGTGCCCAGCTTCATCATCACCTGTATACTAACAGTGACAGCTCCATCATCACCTGTATACTGACAGTGACAGCTCCATCATCAGCTGTATACTGACAGTGACAGCTCCATCATCACCTGTATACTGATAGTGACCAGCTCCATCATCACCTGTATACTGATAGTGCCCAGCTCCATCATCACCTGTATACTGATAGTGCCCAGCTCCATCATCACCTGTACACTGATAGTGACCAGCTCCTCATCACCTGTATACTGATAGTGCCCAGCTCCATCATCACCTGTATACTAATAGTGCCCAGCTCCATCATCACCTGTATACTGATAGTGCCCAGCTCCATCATCACCTGTATACTGACAGTGCCCAGCTCCTCATCACCTGTATACTGATAGTGACCAGCTCCATCATCACCTGTATACTGACAGTGCCCAGCTCCATCATCACCTGTATACTGACAGTGCCCAGCTTCATCATCACCTGTATACTGACAGTGCCCAGCTCCATCATCACCTGTATACTGACAGTGCCCAGCTCCTCATCACCTGTATACTGATAGTGCCCAGCTCCATCATCACCTGTATACTGATAGTGACCAGCTCCATCATTACCTGTATACTGACAGTGCCCAGCTCCATCATCACCTGTATACTGATAGTGACCAGCTCCATCATCACCTGTATACTGATAGTGCCCAGCTCCATCATCACCTGTATACTGATAGTGACCAGCTCCATCATCACCTGTATACTGATAGTGACCAGCTCCATCATCACCTGTATACTGATAGTGCCCAGCTCCATCATCACCTGTATACTGATAGTGCCCAGCTCCATCATCACCAGTATACTGATAGTGACCAGCTCCATCATCACCAGTATACTGATAGTGCCCAGCTCCATCATCACCTGTATACTGATAGTGCCCAGCTCCATCATCACCTGTATACTGACAGTGACCAGCTCCATTATCATCTGTATACTGATAGTGCCTAGCTCCATCATCACCTATACACTGATAGTGACCAGCTCCCACATCACCTATACACTGATAGTGACCAGCTCCATCATCACCTGTATACTGACAGTGACAGCTCCATCATCACCTGTATACTGATAGTGCCCAGCTCCATCATCACCTGTATACTGATAGTGCCCAGCTCCTCATCACCTGTATACTGATAGTGCCCAGCTCCATCATCGCCTGTATACTTATAGTGACCAGCTCCATCATCACCTATACACTGATAGTGCCCAGCTTCATCATCACCTGTATACTGACAGTGACCAGCTACATCATCACCTGTATACTGACAGTGCTCAGCTTCATCATCAGCTGTATACTGATAGTGACCAGCTCCATCATCACCTGTATACTGATTGTGACCAGCTCCATCATCACCTGTATACTGATAGTGCCCAGCTCCATCATCACCTGTATACTGATAGTGCCCAGCTCCATCATCACCTGTATACTGATAGTGCCCAGCTTAATCATCACCTGTATACTGATAGTGCCTAGCTCCATCATCACCTGTATACTGATAGTGCCCAGCTCCATCATCACCTGTATACTGATAGTGCCCATCTCCATCATCACCTGTATACTGATAGTGACCAGCTCCATTATCACCTATACACTGATAGTGCCCAGCTTCATCATCACCTGTATACTGACAGTGACCAGCTCCATCATCACCTGTATACTGACAGTGCTCAGCTTCATCATCAGCTGTATACTGATAGTGACCAGCTCCATCATCACCTGTATACTGATAGTGCCCAGCTCCATCATCACCTGTATACTGATAGTGCCCAGCTTAATCATCACCTGTATACTGATAGTGCCCAGCTCCATCATCACCTGTATACTGATAGTGCCCAGCTCCATCATCACCTGTATACTGATAGTGCCCATCTCCATCATCACCTGTATACTGACAGTACACAGCTCCATCATTTCCTGCATACTAATGGACTCTTCTCTTGGCCTGTCCTTCAGTGCTCTGTAATAACAACATCTCAGACTCTGAGGGGATTTTGGAGGCTCCTGAGTATGCCGGGGGCACATTCTTTGGGGGCCTTGACTGTACCTACAGTGTTTCTGTATATCTGGGGTATGGAGTAGAGATACAGGTGAGTGATATGCGGGGGGGGGATCATTGTGAGAACCGAGAGCAAATAAGATGTTCAGCCTCCCTAGATTTCTTGTGGTTTACCTATAACTTATTCGTAACTGATCATCGCAAATTAAATATTAAACAAAAATCTTCCATTAATACCAGAGATTATACTGTCAGTACTATAGCACAAGGCATAGTGTCAGTACTATAGCACAAGTCATACCGTCAGTACCATAGCAGAAGGCATACCGTCAGTACCATAGCAGAAGGCATACGGTACCATCAGTACCATAGCACAAGGCATAGCATCAGTACTTTAGCAGAAGGCATACCGTCAGTACTATAGCACAAGGCATACCGTCAGTACTATAGCACAAGGCATACCGTCAGTACCATAGCAGAAGGCATACCGTCAGTACTATAGCACAAGGCATACCATCAGTACCATAGCAGAAGGCATACCGTCAGTACTATAGCACAAGGCATAGCATCAGTACTATAGCACAAGGCATACCGTCAGTACTATAGCACAAGGCATACCGTCAGTACTATAGCACAAGGCATAGCATCAGTACTATAGTAGAAGGCACACCGTCAGTACCATAGCAGAAGGCACACCGTCAGTACCATAGCAGAAGGCACACCGTCAGTACCATAGCAGAAGGCACACCGTCAGTACCATAGCAGAAGGCATACCGTCAGTACCATAGCACAAGGCATAGCATCAGTACTATAGCAGAAGGCATACCGTCAGTACCATAGCACAAGGCATAGCGTCAGTACCATAGCACAAGGCATACCATCAGTACCATAGCACAAGGCATAGCGTCAGTACCATAGCACAAGTCATACCGTCAGCACCATAGCAGAAGGCATACCGTCAGCACCATAGCAGAAGGCATACCGTCAGCACCATAGCAGAAGGCATACCGTCAGTACCATAGCACAAGGCATACCGTCAGTACCATAGCACAAGGCATAGCATCAGTACTATAGCTGAAGGCATACCGTCAGTACTATAGCAGAAGGCATACCGTCAGTACCATAGCACAAGGCATACCGTCAGTACTATAGCACAAGGTATAGCGTCAGTACCATAGCACAAGGCATACCGTCAGTACTATAGCACAAGGCATAGCATCAGTACTATAGCTGAAGGCATACCGTCAGTACTATAGCAGAAGGCATACCGTCAGTACCATAGCACAAGGCATACCGTCAGTACTATAGCACAAGGTATAGCGTCAGTACCATAGCACAAGGCATACCGTCAGTACTATAGCACAAGGCATAGCATCAGTACTATAGCTGAAGGCATACCGTCAGTACTATAGCAGAAGGCATACCGTCAGTACCATAGCACAAGGCATACCGTCAGTACTATAGCACAAGGTATAGCGTCAGTACCATAGCACAAGGCATACCGTCAGTACCATAGCACAAGGCATAGCATCAGTACTATAGCTGAAGGCATACCATCAGTACTATAGCAGAAGGCATACCGTCAGTACCATAGCACAAGGCATACCGTCAGTACTATAGCACAAGGTATAGCGTCAGTACCATAGCACAAGGCATACCGTCAGTACTATAGCACAAGGCATACCGTCAGTACTATAGCACAAGTCATACCATCAGTACTATAGCAGAAGGCATACCGTCAGCACCATAGCACAAGGCATAGCATCAGTACTATAGCTGAAGGCATACCGTCAGTACCATAGCACAAGGCATAGCATCAGTACTATAGCTGAAGGCATACCGTCAGTACTATAGCAGAAGGCATACCGTCAGTACCATAGCACAAGTCATACCGTCAGTACTATAGCACAAGGTATAGCGTCAGTACCATAGCACAAGGCATACCGTCAGTACTATAGCACGTCATACCATCAGTACTATAGCACAAGGCATACCGTCAGTACCATAGAACAAGTCATACCGTCAGCACCATAGCAGAAGGCATACCGTCAGCACCATAGCAGAAGGCATACCGTCAGTACCATAGCACAGCACAAATCGTCAGCAGCATAGAAAGAAGGAACGCACACTCTACACATCTGCTTCAGTGGTGCTTGTCATACAAAAGTCTACGTGAACTTGCCAAAGACCTTGCCAAAGCACCTTGCAGGGCTTCCTGATGTTCAATGAATTAGTCCTTTATAAGTTGTTGTACAGAGAACAATCTCTGTATTGTTTTCTATTGAACATGTTCTCTAAAGCCTGAAGCAGCAATTAGATAATAAGATCCATAGAATGACATGGGAAGTGATTTTTTTAGTTTCTAAGAAGCTTTTATAGTTTGCCCTTGAGTTGTTAGAAGGAGATTTTGGGTCCTCAAGGGTGGGAAGTTATTGTAGGAGGGGCTAGAGTGTTCCTGACCAATCACTGTGTCTGTATAGGTTGAAAAACTGAATCTGTCTAAGGAGGAGTCTCTGAGTGTGGAGGGGCTGGAGGAGGATCGGCGCTTTTTGTTGGCTAATGAGACTCTAATGGCAGAAGGTCAAGTTATTCGTAGTCCAACCAATCATATTGTTGTGCGCTTCCAGACGTACAGGGCTACAAGTCCAGGGGCATTTAAATTGCGTTATCAAGGTACTGTCTTTCTCTGTGTTGTTGTTGTGTGATCACAGACATGCATAGACGACATAAACACACCCTCATACACACACTTAAACACATATACACACCACAAAGCAAACACTACCATACACATACACACACTTAAACACATATACACAACACAAAGCAAGCACTACCACACACATACACAACACAAAGCAAGCACTACCACACACATACACAACACAAAGCAAGCACTACCACACACATACACACACAAACACATATACACAACACAAAGCAAGCACTACCACACACATACACACACCTATACACAACACAAAGCAAGCACTACCACACACATACACACACTTAAACACATATACACAACACAAAGCAAGCACTACCACACACATACATACACATACACACACATACAGGGAGTGCAGAATTATTAGGCAAGTTGTATTTTTGAGGATTAATTTTATTATTGAACAACAACCATGTTCTCAATGAACCCAAAAAACTCATTAATATCAAAGCTGAATAGTTTTGGAAGTAGTTTTTAGTTTGTTTTTAGTTATAGCTATTTTAGGGGGATATCTGTGTGTGCAGGTGACTATTACTGTGCATAATTATTAGGCAACTTAACAAAAAACAAATATATACCCATTTCAATTATTTATTTTTACCAGTGAAACCAATATAACATCTCAACATTCACAAATATACATTTCTGACATTCAAAAACAAAACAAAAACAAATCAGTGACCAATATAGCCACCTTTCTTTGCAAGGACACTCAAAAGCCTGCCATCCATGGATTCTGTCAGTGTTTTGATCTGTTCACCATCAACATTGCGTGCAGCAGCAACCACAGCCTCCCAGACACTGTTCAGAGAGGTGTACTGTTTTCCCTCCTTGTAAATTTCACATTTGATGATGGACCACAGGTTCTCAATGGGGTTCAGATCAGGTGAACAAGGAGGCCATGTCATTAGATTTTCTTCTTTTATACCCTTTCTTGCCAGCCACGCTGTGGAGTACTTGGACGCGTGTGATGGAGCATTGTCCTGCATGAAAATCATGTTTTTCTTGAAGGATGCAGACTTCTTCCTGTACCACTGCTTGAAGAAGGTGTCTTCCAGAAACTGGCAGTAGGACTGGGAGTTGAGCTTGACTCCATCCTCAACCCGAAAAGGCCCCACAAGCTCATCTTTGATGATACCAGCCCAAACCAATACTCCACCTCCACCTTGCTGGCGTCTGAGTCGGACTGGAGCTCTCTGCCCTTTACCAATCCAGCCACGGGCCCATCCATCTGGCCTATCAAGACTCAATCTCATTTCATCAGTCCATAAAACCTTAGAAAAATCAGTCTTGAGATATTTCTTGGCCCAGTCTTGACGTTTCAGCTTGTGTGTCTTGTTCAGTGGTGGTCGTCTTTCAGCCTTTCTTACTTTGGCCATGTCTCTGAGTATTGCACACCTTGTGCTTTTGGGCACTCCAGTGATGTTGCAGCTCTGAAATATGGCCAAACTGGTGGCAAGTGGCATCTTGGCAGCTGCACGCTTGACTTTTCTCAGTTCATGGGCAGTTATTTTGCGCCTTGGTTTTTCCACACGCTTCTTGCGACCCTGTTGACTATTTTGAATGAAACGCTTGATTGTTCGATGATCACGCTTCAGAAGCTTTGCAATTTTAAGAGTGCTGCATCCCTCTGCAAGATATCTCACTATTTTTGACTTTTCTGAGCCTGTCAAGTCCTTCTTTTGACCCATTTTGCCAAAGGAAAGGAAGTTGCCTAATAATTATGCACACCTGATATAGGGTGTTGATGTCATTAGACCACACCCCTTCTCATTACAGAGATGCACATCACCTAATATGCTTAATTGGTAGTAGGCTTTCGAGCCTATACAGCTTGGAGTAAGACAACATGCATAAAGAGGATGATGTGGTCAAAATACTCATTTGCCTAATAATTCTGCACTCCCTGTACACACACATACACACACATACACAACACAAAGCAAGCACTACCACACACATACACACACATACACAACACAAAGCAAGCACTACCACACACATACACAACACAAAGCAAGCACTACCACACACATACACAACACAAAGCAAGCACTACCACACACATACACAACACAAAGCAAGCACTACCACACACATACACACACAAACACATATACACAACACAAAGCAAGCACTACCACACACATACACACACCTATACACAACACAAAGCAAGCACTACCACACACATACACACACTTAAACACATATACACAACACAAAGCAAGCACTACCACACACATACATACACATACACACACATACACACACTTAAACACATATACACAACACAAAGCAAGCACTACCACACACATACATGCACATACACACACATACATACACATACACACACTTAAACACATATACACAACACAAAGCAAGCACTACCACACACATACATACACATACACACACATACACACACATACACAACACAAAGCAAGCACTACCACACACATACACACACATACACACACCTATACATAACACAAAGCAAGCACTACCACACACATACACACACCTATACACAACACAGAGCAAGCACTACCACACACATACACACACTTAAACACATATACACAACACAAAGCAAGCACTACCACACACATACACACACTTAAACAAATATACACAACACAAAGCAAGCACTACCACACACATACACACACCTATACACAACACAAAGCAAGCACTACCACACACATACACACACTTAAACACATATACACAACACAAAGCAAGCACTACCACACACATACACATACATACACACACTTACACACATATACACAACACAAAGCAAGCACTACCACACACATACATACACATACACACACTTAAACACATATAAACAACACAAAGCAAGCACTACCATACACACACTTAAACACATATACACAACACAAAGCAAGCACTACCACACACATACACACACACTTACACACATACAGACTACACACCAAACATTATGACTCACACATTCAATTATAGCAAAAGCAAGCACTACCATACACACACAAACATACTTAAACACCAACATAACACATACTTATACACTCCCCCACAGCCACACTCATGCAAACACACATACTTACACACTCACATACACAGATACTTACCCCCCCCCCCCACACACACACACACATTTACAGAACCACACTCATGGGCACACACACACTGAAACTTACACACCCATATATCCACACACAACTACAAACACACTCATCCTTACACACATATACTTAAACACCCACATAGCTACACATATACATCTACATAACATACTCACACACATATACCCATAGAACAGACAACCACATTATACTTACCCCAGGCATTATCAAATAAACACACAGGACAGAATCACAGCACACCCACCTACATATAATACTGAACAGCCAGTCATACTTACAGTATATGTTACCCTGCTCTGTACATATACAGTTTCATTACTTGTCTTTCTTGGACTAGAACTTCCTTCATTCATACAAACTTTTATTAAGTTAAAAGCTTTTACAGTTGACTGTATTTTTATTATCATATTACTTGTACAGCAATGAGATTTCCCACAGACTGCAATGTAGTAATTTTGAGTTCTGCATGAGGAATAAAAATCCAAATATAATTAATCTTCTGTATATTGCCAAGAGGATTATTAAACTGCTACCGTGTACTCTTTCTCTGTGTCTCTCTGAAGGGACACTAAACCCACATTTTTTCTTTCATGATTCAGATAGAGCAGCAATTTTACGCAAATTTGTGACTTACTCCTATTATCAATTTTTCTTTGTTCTCTTGTTATCTTTATTTGAAAAATAGGAATGTAAAGCTTAGGAGCCGGCCCATTTTTGGTTCAACATCTGGGTAGCGCTTGCTGATTGCTGGCTACATGTAGCATTACCCAAGGTGCTGAACCCAAAATGGGCTGGCTCCTAAGCTTTTACATCCCTGCTTTTCAAATAAGGAGAACGAAGCTGTGATAATAGGAGTAAATTAGAAAGTTGCTTAACATTGCTGCTGTATCTGAATCATGAAAGAAAAACATTGGGTTTAATCATATAATTTGCCAGGATAGGCTTTGTCAGTTGTCTGCAACCATCTATAATGTAGCAACAGCTAACAGATTTGTTTCTACAGCTTTTGTTCTGAGCTGCGTGTTCCCCCCTCGGCCAGAGAACGGTGAGGTGAGCGTCACAGACCTGCACCCAGGTGGAGCAGCTAACTTCCGCTGTGCCCCGGGCTTCACCCTGAAGGGGGGAGACTCTCTAGTCTGCCTCAACATCACCCGCCCCCAGTGGAGTGGAAAACCCCCAGTGTGTGCAGGTGAGAGAGGGCATTTTAGAATGAGTACTACATTATGCAAAAAATACTTACCACAAAGTGTTTTATGCAGACTGGTGCCATTCATTTGTTTTGCACTGGTGCCAATATCTGCTTGATAAAATTACATTGATGGGTATTAGAGCAGGATGTTATTGTGTATATATAGGGGTATTAGAGCAGGATATTATTGTGTATATATAGGGGTATTAGAGCAGGATGTTATTGTGTATATATAGGGGTATTAGAGCAGGATGTTATTGTGTATATATAGGGGTATTAGAGCAGGATGTTATTGTGTATATATAGGGGTATTAGAGCAGGATGTTATTGTGTATATATAGGGGTATTAGAGCAGGATGTTATTGTGTATATATAGGGGTATTAGAGCAGGATGTTATTGTGTATATATAGGGGTATTAGAGCAGGATGTTATTGTGTATATATAGGGGTATTAGAGCAGGATGTTATTGTGTATATATAGGGGTATTAGAGCAGGATGTTATTGTGTATATATAGGGGTATTAGAGCAGGATGTTATTGTGTATATATAGGGGTATTAGAGCAGGATATTATTGTGTATATATAGGGGTATTAGAACAGGATATTATTGTGTATATATAGGGGTATTAGAGCAGGATGTTATTGTGTATATATAGGGTTATTAGAGCAGGATGTTATTGTGTATATATAGGGGTATTAGAGCAGGATATTATTGTGTATATATAGGGGTATTAGAGCAGGATGTTATTGTGTATATATAGGGGTATTAGAGCAGGATATTATTGTGTATATATAGGGGTATTAGAGCAGGATGTTATTGTGTATATATAGGGTTATTAGAGCAGGATATTATTGTGTATATATAGGGGTATTAGAGCATGATGTTATTGTGTATATATAGGGGTATTAGAGCAGGATGTTATTGTGTATATATAGGGGTATTAGAGCATGATGTTATTGTGTATATATAGGGGTATTAGAGCAGGATATTATTGTGTATAAATAGGGGTATTAGAGCATGATGTTATTGTGTATATATAGGGGTATTAGAGCAGGATGTTATTGTGTATATATAGGGGTATTAGAGCAGGATGTTATTGTGTATATATAGGGGTATTAGAACAGGATGTTATTGTGTATATATAGGGGTATTAGAGCAGGATGTTATTGTGTATATATAGGGGTATTAGAGCAGGATGTTATTGTGTATATATAGGGGTATTAGAGCAGGATATTATTGTGTATATATAGGGGTATTAGAGCAGGATATTATTGTGTATATATAGGGGTATTAGAACAGGATGTTATTGTGTATATATAGGGGTATTAGAGCAGGATGTTATTGTGTATATATAGGGGTATTAGAACAGGATGTTATTGTGTATATATAGGGGTATTAGAGCAGGATGTTATTGTGTATATATAGGGGTATTAGAGCAGGATATTATTGTGTATATATAGGGGTATTAGAGCAGGATGTTATTGTGTATATATAGGGGTATTAGAGCAGGATATTATTGTGTATATATAGGGGTATTAGAGCAGGATGTTATTGTGTATATATAGGGGTATTAGAGCAGGATGTTATTGTGTATATATAGGGGTATTAGAGCAGGATGTTATTGTGTATATATAGGGGTATTAGAGCAGGATGTTATTGTGTATATATAGGGGTATTAGAGCAGGATATTATTGTGTATATATAGGGGTATTAGAACAGGATGTTATTGTGTATATATAGGGGTATTAGAGCAGGATGTTATTGTGTATATATAGGGGTATTAGAGCAGGATGTTATTGTGTATATATAGGGTTATTAGAGCAGGATATTATTGTGTATATATAGGGGTATTAGAGCATGATGTTATTGTGTATATATAGGGGTATTAGAGCAGGATGTTATTGTGTATATATAGGGGTATTAGAGCAGGATGTTATTGTGTATATATAGGGGTATTAGAGCAGGATGTTATTGTGTATATATAGGGGTATTAGAGCAGGATGTTATTGTGTATATATAGGGGTATTAGAGCAGGATATTATTGTGTATATATAGGGGTATTAGAACAGGATGTTATTGTGTATATATAGGGGTATTAGAGCAGGATGTTATTGTGTATATATAGGGGTATTAGAGCAGGATGTTATTGTGTATATATAGGGGTATTAGAGCAGGATGTTATTGTGTATATATAGGGGTATTAGAGCATGATGTTATTGTGTATATATAGGGGTATTAGAGCAGGATGTTATTGTGTATATATAGGGGTATTAGAGCAGGATGTTATTGTGTGTATATATAGGGGTATTAGAGCAGGATATTATTGTGTGTATATATAGGGGTATTAGAGCAGGATATTATTGTGTATATATAGGGGTATTAGAGCAGGATGTTATTGTGTATATATAGGGGTATTAGAGCAGGATGTTATTGTGTATATATAGGGGTATTAGAGCAGGATGTTATTGTGTATATATAGGGGTATTAGAGCAGGATGTTATTGTGTATATATAGGGGTATTAGAGCAGGATGTTATTGTGTATATATAGGGGTATTAGAGCAGGATATTATTGTGTATATATAGGGGTATTAGAACAGGATGTTATTGTGTATATATAGGGGTATTAGAGCAGGATGTTATTGTGTATATATAGGGGTATTAGAGCAGGATGTTATTGTGTATATATAGGGGTATTAGAGCAGGATGTTATTGTGTATATATAGGGGTATTAGAGCAGGATGTTATTGTGTATATATAGGGGTATTAGAGCAGGATGTTATTGTGTATATATAGGGGTATTAGAGAAGGATGTTATTGTGTATATATAGGGGTATTAGAGCAGGATATTATTGTGTATATATAGGGGTATTAGAGCAGGATGTTATTGTGTATATATAGGGGTATTAGAGCAGGATGTTATTGTGTATATATAGGGGTATTAGAACAGGATGTTATTGTGTATATATAGGGGTATTAGAGCAGGATGTTATTGTGTATATATAGGGGTATTAGAGCAGGATGTTATTGTGTATATATAGGGGTATTAGAGCAGGATATTATTGTGTATATATAGGGGTATTAGAGCAGGATATTATTGTGTATATATAGGGGTATTAGAGCAGGATGTTATTGTGTATATATAGGGGTATTAGAGCAGGATGTTATTGTGTATATATAGGGGTATTAGAGCAGGATGTTATTGTGTATATATAGGGGTATTAGAGCAGGATATTATTGTGTATATATAGGGGTATTAGAGCAGGATATTATTGTGTGTATATATAGGGGTATTAGAGCAGGATGATATTGTGTATATATAGGGGTATTAGAGCAGGATGTTATTGTGTATATATAGGGGTATTAGAGCAGGATGTTATTGTGTATATATAGGGGTATTAGAGCATGATGTTATTGTGTATATATAGGGGTATTAGAACAGGATGTTATTGTGTATATATAGGGGTATTAGAGCATGATGTTATATAGGGGTATTAGAGCATGATGTTATTGTGTATATATAGGGGTATTAGAGCATGATGTTATTGTGTATATATAGGGGTATTAGAGCAGGATGTTATTGTGTATAAATAGGGGTATTAGAGCAGGATGTTATTGTGTATATATAGGGGTATTAGAGCAGGATGTTATTGTTTATATATAGGGGTATTAGAGGAGAATGTTATTGTGTATATATAGGGGTATTAGAGCAGGATGTTATTGTGTATATATATATATATATATATATATATATATAGGGGTATTAGAGCAGGATATTGGGCGTATATGGCAGAGTATTAGAGTAGCGGGTTGAGTGGTTATGGAAGGGGTATAATAGCAGGATGATGGGGTATATATGGAGGAATATTAGAGGAGAGCGTTGTCGTGTATATTGGGGTATTAGAGCAGGATGTTGGGCTGTATATGGAGGGTTATTAATGCAGGGTGTTGTGTTATATATATAGGGGTTTTCAACCAGAATGTTGTGCATATATGGAGCGATATTAGAGCCAGGTGTTGTGGTGTATATGTGGTATTAGAGCAGAATATTGGGTGTATATAGAGGAGTATTAGAGCAGGGTTTTGGGGTTATATTGGTGACAGAGCAGAATTTATATAGAGGGTTATAAGAGCAGGATGTTGGGGTGCATATGGAGGAGTATTAGATAAGGGTTTTGGGGTGTATATGGAGGGGTATTAGAAAACAGGGCTTGGGTGTATATGGAGAGGTGTTAGAGCAGGATGTTGGGGTGTATATGGAGGGGTATTAGAGCAGGATGTTGGGGTGTATATGTAGGGGTATTAGAGCAGGATGTTGGGGTGTATATGGAGGGGTATTAGAGCAGGATGTTGGGGTGTATATGGAGGGGTATTAGAGCAGGATGTTGGGGTGTATATGTAGGGGTATTAGAGCAGGATGTTGGGGTGTATATGGAGGGGTATTAGAGCAGCGTGTTGGGGTGTATATGGAGGGGTATTAGAGCAGCGTGTTGGGGTGTATATGTAGGGGTATTAGAGCAGGATGTTGGGGTGTATATGGAGGGGTATTAGAGCAGCGTGTTGGGGTGTATATGGAGGGGTATTAGAGCAGCGTGTTGGGGTATATTTGCATTGGTATTTGTGCAATGTGTTGTAGGCTATATAGAATGTTATTAGAGAAGGATATTGGTATATATGTAAGGGTATTAGAGTGGGATGTTAGAGATATATAGAATGGTAGGTTTAGGGTTATTAGATAGCAGCTGGACACATATAGGATTGAAAGAAAAAGAACAATATACACATATGATCAGAAGAACTGTCATGGCTACAGTCTCACTCCTCCACCCTATCCCTGTGTGCATTTATACAGCATCCTGTGGGGGGGTCATCAGGAACGCCACAGTGGGGCGCATTGTGTCACCTGACCTCACTGGTAACCACGGCAACAATCTCAGCTGCCATTGGCTGATTGAAGCATCGGAGGGACAACACCTGCACCTGCACTTCGAGAGGGTGTCACTGGATGAGGACAATGATAGGTTAGTCATTGCTGTACCCCTAACATCCCTCAGCTTTCTCATTGGACAGAACCATCTGTGGCTAATGGTCTGTTTGCACATCATCTCTCTTTTTTATGTCATTGCCTCAAGTATGTCCTAATATATCACACTAAGTCATAGTTCTCCATCCATTATCGCCTTTTTCTCCCTCTCGGTCACATCTTATGATTTAGGGGATACCTGTGGGTTATATCCCAATCTGTTAGAAATTGTTACTGGTTAACTTACTGAAAACCTTTATGTAACGGGTTTTCATAGGTTTTTCAGAGCTACACAGAAGCAAAAAATAAGCAACCAATGAGAATGGAGAAGTTACTCAATTCATTATTATTACAATTGCTTTGTAGTATTAAAGCTTTATATAGTCTGCGAGAAGTTCAGTTTATGGTCTGTACATAATTAACCCTTTCCTATAATTCTGATTCATTTTTTTGAATATATCCAAACACTGAACACTAATCATGAATGAACATTTATAGTTTAAAAGAGTGAACCATTGTAATGCTTTTATTGTTCTTTATTCAATACAGAGACATAGAACCAAAATATATACACATAAGAGCAAGAGCTAATTGCCAATATCACATTATTATACAGTTGTTCATTTAAAGGGATCTGTCAGTATTTGCAGAATGTATAGGGGGAGCCTAATGTATATAACAATCTAACACCTTTGCTTTGTTTTCTTTAATTTTCAAGTTAAAGGGACACTACACTCTAAAAGGCTTTGTGTTGCTTAAATAAATATGAAGGAAAAGCTGTTAAAATTTAAACTAACTGATGTGCACTTCCTATTAATTATCCTCGGCTAATATGTACTTCCTACTAATGCTTAATAATCCTGAGCAGGAAGTAACTATCTACCAAACAGCATTAGCCAATAAGCATCAACAGGAAGTATCTATCAACCAATCAACACTAGCAGGAAGTACCTATCAACCAATGAGCATCATCAGGAAGTATCTATCAACCAATCATCACTAGCAGGAAGTATCTACCAATAATTAAACGTTAATACGAAGTACACAACTGGTACTGGTGTATATATATATATATATATAAATATATATATACTGTATATACGTCCCTTGAAACTAGAAAATGATATTTTGTTTAAAAAAAAAAAGCCTACAGAAGTCTGTCAATAAACAAAAAACAACTGGGCAAAAAGTCAAGAGATGTTGGAAAAATTGGAAATAATTGGTTTTCAGTAGGTAAAAGATCTTGAAAATATTTTAGAGCTCTCAGTGCTAAGTGTTTGGTAAGTTAATGTGGTCGGAACCTTCACAAAAGATTTATTGTTATGGCAATAACTATGGATAGGAAATTGTCTACATTTAGCCACCAATCAGCAAGCGCTAATCAGGTGCTGAACGAAAAAAATGGGCCGGCTCCTAACTTTACATTCCTGCTTTTTCAAATAAAGATACCAAGAGAACAAAGAAAAATTGATCATAGAAGTAAATTAGAAAGTTGCTTAAAATTGCATGCTCTAACTGAATCATGAAAGAAAATTTGGGTTTCATATCCCTTTATGCAGTTTTTGCTTAATCTATTTTCAGCAAATGCCTTCATGTTTCATATAAGTGACAGAAAATGTTTGTATAGGGACCATTTCACTCTATCATACTATCTGAATCTGCCTGCTGTCCCTTCCTCCTGTTGCTTTCACATGTGTCTCGTTACTTTGTCCTTCATCTTGGTCAGTGACTCCCTCCTGTTGCTTCCCTCTCTCTTGTTGCTGACATATTTCCCTCTGTCATTGTTACTCTGTCCTTCGTCTTGGTGAGTGGCACACTTAGGAAGCTTCCCTCTCTCTTATTGCTCACATGTCTCCCTCTGTATCTTATTGTCACATGTGTCTATCTCTTAGGCTTGTGGTGCGCTCAGGGAGTTCCCCACTCTCTCCACTGATCTATGACTCAGATATTGATGATGTTCCAGAGCGAGGTCTTCTGAGTGATGCTCAGTCTCTTTATGTGGAGCTGGTCTCAGAGAATCCAGCGGTCCCTCTGTTGCTCAGCTTGAGATATGAAGGTAACTTAACAAGCACTCCCTGTTTGCCAGCTGTCTCCTGTCCTCATTGCACCTTCTCAGTATTCTGCCTCTTCCTGTATAAAGCTAACATTTTTATCTGCTCTTCTGTTATCTTTCTCAATATCTTTCTTACTCTTTTTTGCTCTGTCTCTCTGTCAATGCTCTCTCATTAGTCAGTTTTTTATTAGCTCTCTGTCAGTACCTAAGTGATGTCTCACAAACCCCTCGTCAATATCCAAGTGCTATCTTTATGTCTTGTTCTCAACTCACTCATTTACTCAGTCTGATCTAATCTCTCTCTTTTCTCAGTTTTCTCACTTAACCTGGATGTCTCTCCACGTTTGTGTGTTTTTGTGCTATCTTCTTGACTTTTTCCACAAGGCTTTATTATATTCTCCAACTTTCACTGAACAGTCTCTTTCCCTGCAGGTAGTATGTATGTCTTTCTCTCAAGACTAACCCTTGTTTTACAATTATCTCTCTTACAGTTTATTCTGAATCTCGCTGCTATGAACCATTTTTGGCTCACGGTAATTTTACCACAACGGATCCGCTCTTCTCTCCTGGTTCTCTTGTCTCGTTTTCCTGTAACGCAGGATATATGCTAGAGCAAGGACCTCCAGTGATTGAATGTGTGGACCCTTCAGAACCACATTGGAATGAAAGTGAACCTGTGTGCAAAGGTGAGTGACCACTCATATTGACATGCACTCATTGATACAGATGAGAGACATCTACCACTGCTACGGACATTGACAGTCAACAAGATTGAGAGACCATCAGCTAAGACAATGATTGAATAGAAAGATGAGAGGTTGCTGTCAGTAACAGAGACCATACCCTCCAGATTCTCAACGCTAAAATAGTTATTAGGGATTATACTGGGTTTTAATTATATATATTGTTTGTTTTTCATTAATTCTAATACAGAAGACATATAGACAGTGAAAGTTTGTTGGTCTTTATTGGGATTTTACAGGGTTTCAATGGGTAAGTGCCACTGAGATAGTGACTATCTGCAAAGGTCAGGTGGTGTTAAACAGATTGTGTGACTCACAATGACACTCTAACAAATAAACATTCATGGGAATTTGAGACCACTTGAGAAATTGCTTGTGCCACCCTTAGTAAAACTGCACCTCTTCATTCTTTTTCTACTTAATCTCCATCAAATTATACCTTATCTGACAGCGTTGTGTGGCGGCGAGATCTCAGAACCGGCTGGAGTCATCCTGTCACCTGATTGGCCTCAAAATTACGGGAAGGGTCAGGACTGTGTGTGGGGCATTCACGTGCAAGAAGACAAAAGAGTCCTGCTGGAGATAGAGATGTGAGTAGACAGATATCAGGGGTGTTTCCCCCTTATACAAGTACTAACTCATATAAAGACAGATAAACACACATATGTACACAAACACATACATACATATTGTACATATACACACATATATACATACACACATGAATACATATATACACATATATACATACACACATGAATACATATATACACATATATACATACACACATGAATACATATACACACATATATACATATATACACACATATATACATACACACATGAATACATATACACACATATATACATACACACACATGAACACTCACATACCCACATTTATACATACAAGACGCACACATACATGCACACACATGAATACATATATACCCACATATATACATACACACATGTGAATACTTCTATACACACATATATACAAACACACATGAATACATATATACACATATATACATCCACACACGTGAATACTTCTATACACACATATACATATATACACATATATACATACACACACGTGAATACTTCTATACACACATATATACAAACACACATGAATACATATATACACATATATATATATATATATATATACATAAAAAAGAGACACACATACAAACAGAAACACATATATACATATACACATATGAATACACCCACACACATATATATATATATATATATATACATGCACACACATGAACACATATATATACATACAAATTAATACACATTTATTCATACACACAAATTAACATATACATACATACATACACACAAAGGTAACAATAGGTTGAAATAATATGATTTAATACATAAGATAAAAAAGTTGGTACATTTAAAATTATACAACAATTAGTCATGGATCCATGTTACACTTTAAAATATATTGAAACACTTGGAACAATTTAAAATGCTTGTAGAACAATTGATAACAAAAAAAAAAATCTAACAAATAATGTCTATCGCATAAAACTTAAATTCTAATATGTGAATGCTAGGAGCGCTTATGCACACTCTATTTATAAAAAAACAGTGGGTTACAATGCACAGGTGGATAGATTCCAGGTTGCTTGAAACCGGTGGGTTTGAAATTTAAGTGGCTCCGAATTGGGGTTTTGCCTATGTGTTTATCCAAAATTATGTAAATCCTAACAGGTGGACAAAAAATATTACAGGAATGTCTAGAACCTGAATTCAAAATATAAGACCTGAGGTTTTGCCTATGTGTTTATCCAAAAAGGGTGTAAATCCTAACAAGTGAAAAAATGTGAGAAAAATATTGCAGGGGTGTGTGAACATTATTTTCAAAATAAACAATGAATTCAAAATAAAACGATATACAAGTGAATTTTTGACAAATCAACTAATGCAAACATAAAGCATAAATAGAACCAAATAAAAACAACAGCACAACTTTAACGTGTGTTCAAATGTGTTTCTGCTTGCAAACTGTGATGTGAACAAATATCTGTTATAAACACTGAATAGTGGCAAAACTTTGTGATTGGATTGAAATTGAACACAGGCTCTAAATTGATACCCTAAAATTTGAATCTAAAGGGCTCAGAGTTGCTGAGCTAGATATAAGGGACTTGCTCAAAGAGCCTTGAGATGTTAATTAAAAGAGACCATATAACAACAGGGGTTTAAAAAACGGATGACATAACATAAAATGCTTAAAAGTCCAAATAAATATTCAAATTGGATAATAAGAATCTTGCTATAGTCTATCTCAATATGGATCCCAACTGCTGATTATGTAGAAATCTTCTTGGGCAGTAGTTAACAAATAATTCCAACTGGCAATGTTGTCCCTTACCTGCCAAAAAAGGAAAGGCAAACAATAGTGCGGGTGGCTTCTTAATGTGATCACAATTAAAATACTCCTTACGACTGGTAAGGAGTATTTTAATAGCCCATAATAGATGAACACACACGTACACACTTATACATACACACATGAATACATATATACATGTACACACATGAACACACACGTACACACATGAACACACACACGTACACACATGAACACACACGTACACACTTATACATACACACACGTACACACATGAACACACACGTACACACTTATACATACACACACGTACACACATGAACACACACGTACACACTTATACATACACACATGAATACATATATACATGTACACACACGTACACACTTATACATACACACACGTACACACATGAACACACACGTACACACTTATACATACACACACGTACACACATGAACACACACGTACACACTTATACATACACACATGAATACATATATACATGTACACACATGAACACACACGTACACACTTATACATACACACACGTACACACATGAACACACACGTACACACTTATACATACACACACATACACACTTATACATACACACATGAATATACATTTATACATACACAAACATGAACACATATACACATTTATACATACACAAACATGAACACATATACACATTTATACATACACAAACATGAACACATATACACATTTATACATACACACACATGAACACACATACACATTGTTACATGAACACACATACACATTTATACATACACAAACATGAACACATATACACATTTATACATACACACACATGAACACATATACACATTGTTACATGAACACACATACACATTTATACATACACAAACATGAACACATATACACATTTATACATACACAAACATGAACACATATACACATTTATACATACACACACATGAACACATATACACATTTATACATACACAAACATGAACACATATACACATTTATACATACACACACATGAACACATATACACATTTATACATACACAAACATGAACACATATACACATTTATACATACACACACATGAACACATATACACATTTATACATACACAAACATGAACACATATACACATTTATACATACACACACATGAACACATATACACATTTATACATACACACACATGAACACATATACACATTGTTACATGAACACACATACACATTTATACATACACAAACATGAACACATATACACATTTATACATACACAAACATGAACACATAACATAATTTATGTAAGAACTTACCAGATAAATTCATTTCTTTCATATTAGCATGAGCTAGTGACATATGGGATATACATTCCTACCAGGAGGGGCAAAGTTTCCCAAACCTCAAAATGCCTATAAATACACCCCTCACCACACCCACAATTCAGTTTAACGAATAGCCAAGAAGTGGGGTGATAAAAAAGTGCGAAAGCATATAAAATAAGGAATTGGAATAAATTGTGCTTTATACAAAATCATAACCACCACAAAAAAGGGTGGGCCTCATGGACTCTTGCTAATATGAAAGAAATGAATTTATCAGGTAAGTTCTTACATAAATTATGTTTTCTTTCATGTAATTAGCAAGAGTCCATGAGCTAGTGACGTATGGGATAATGACTACCCAAGATGTGGATCTTTCCACGCAAGAGTCACTAGAGAGGGAGGGATAAAATAAAGACAGCCAATTCCTGCTGAAAATAATCCACACCCAAAATAAAGTTTAACGAAAAACATAAGCAGAAGATTCAAACTGAAACCGCTGCCTGAAGTACTTTTCTACCAAAAACTGCTTCAGAAGAAGAAAATACATCAAAATGGTAGAATTTAGTAAAAGTATGCAAAGAGGACCAAGTTGCTGCTTTGCAAATCTGGTCAACCGAAGCTTCATTCCTAAACGCCCAGGAAGTAGAAACTGACCTAGTAGAATGAGCTGTAATTCTCTGAGGCGGAGTTTTACCCGACTCAACATAGGCAAGATGAATTAAAGATTTCAACCAAGATGCCAAAGAAATGGCAGAAGCTTTCTGGCCTTTTCTAGAACCGGAAAAGATAACAAATAGACTAGAAGTCTTACGGAAAGATTTCGTAGCTTCAACATAATATTTCAAAGCTCTAACAACATCCAAAGAATGCAACGATTTCTCCTTAGAATTCTTAGGATTAGGACATAATGAAGGAACCACAATTTCTCTACTAATGTTGTTGGAATTCACAACTTTAGGTAAAAATTCAAAAGAAGTTCGCAACACCGCCTTATCCTGGTGAAAAATCAGAAAAGGAGACTCACAAGAAAGAGCAGATAATTCAGAAACTCTTCTAGCAGAAGAGATGGCCAAAAGGAACAAAACTTTCCAAGAAAGCAATTTAATGTCCAATGAATGCATAGGTTCAAACGGAGGAGCTTGAAGAGCTCCCAGAACCAGATTCAAACTCCAAGGAGGAGAAATTGACTTAATGACAGGTTTTATACGAACCAAAGCTTGTACAAAACAATGAATATCAGGAAGAATAGCAATCTTTCTGTGAAAAAGAACAGAAAGAGCAGAGATTTGTCCTTTCAAAGAACTTGCGGACAAACCCTTATCTAAACCATCCTGAAGAAACTGTAAAATTCTCGGTATTCTAAAAGAATGCCAGGAAAAATGATGAGAAAGACACCAAGAAATATAAGTCTTCCAGACTCTATAATATATCTCTCGAGATACAGACTTACGAGCCTGTAACATAGTATTAATCACGGAGTCAGAGAAACCTCTTTGACCAAGAATCAAGCGTTCAATCTCCATACCTTTAAATTTAAGGATTTCAGATCCTGATGGAAAAAAGGACCTTGTGACAGAAGGTCTGGTCTTAACGGAAGAGTCCACGGTTGGCAAGAGGCCATCCGGAAAAGATCCGCATACCAAAACCTGTGAGGCCATGCCGGAGCTACCAGCAGAACAAACGAGCATTCCTTCAGAATCTTGGATATTACTCTTGGAAGAAGAACTAGAGGCGGAAAGATATAGGCAGGATGATACTTCCAAGGAAGTGATAATGCATCCACTGCCTCCGCCTGAGGATCCCGGGATCTGGACAGATACCTGGGAAGTTTCTTGTTTAGATGGGACGCCATCAGATCTATTTCTGGAAGTTCCCACATTTGAACAATCTGAAGAAATACCTCTGGGTGAAGAGACCATTCGCCCGGATGTAACGTTTGGCGACTGAGATAATCCGCTTCCCAATTGTCTATACCTGGAATATGAACCGCAGAGATTAGACAGGAGCTGGATTCCGCCCAAACCAAAATTCGAGATACTTCTTTCATAGCCAGAGGACTGTGAGTCCCTCCTTGATGATTGATGTATGCCACAGTTGTGACATTGTCCGTCTGAAAACAAATGAACGATTCTCTCTTCAGAAGAGGCCAAAACTGAAGAGCTCTGAAAATTGCACGGAGTTCCAAAATATTGATCGGTAATCTCACCTCCTGAGATTCCCAAACTCCTTGTGCTGTCAGAGATCCCCACACAGCTCCCCAACCTGTGAGACTTGCATCTGTTGAAATTACAGACCAGGTCGGAAGCACAAAAGAAGCCCCCTGAATTAAACGATGGTGATCTGTCCACCATGTTAGAGAGTGTCGAACAATCGGTTTTAAAGATATTATTTGAGAAATCTTCGTGTAATCCTTGCACCATTGATTCAGCATACAGAGCTGAAGAGGTCGCATGTGAAAACGAGCAAAGGGGATCGCGTCCGATGCAGCAGTCATAAGACCTAGAATTTCCATGCATAAGGCTACCGAAGGGAATGATTGTGACTGAAGGTTTCGACAAGCTGCAATCAATTTTAGACATCTCTTGTCTGTTAAAGACAGAGTCATGGATACTGAATCCATCTGGAAACCCAGAAAGGTTACTCTTGTCTGAGGAATCAAAGAACTTTTTGGTAAATTGATCCTCCAACCATGATCTTGAAGAAACAACACAAGTCGATTCGTATGAGATTCTGCTAAATGTAAAGACTGAGCAAGTACCAAGATATCGTCCAAATAAGGAAATACCACAATACCCTGTTCTCTGATTACAGACAGAAGGGCACCGAGAACCTTTGTAAAAATTCTTGGAGCTGTAGCTAGGCCAAACGGCAGAGCCACAAACTGGTAATGCTTGTCCAGAAAAGAGAATCTCAGGAACTGATAATGATCTGGATGAATCGGAATATGCAGATATGCATCCTGTAAATCTATTGTGGACATATAATTCCCTTGCTGAACAAAAGGCAATATAGTCCTTACAGTTACCATCTTGAACGTTGGTATCCTTACATAACGATTCAATATTTTTAGATCCAGAACTGGTCTGAAGGAATTCTCCTTCTTTGGTACAATGAAGAGATTTGAATAAAACCCCATCCCCTGTTCCGGAACTGGAACTGGCATAATTACTCCAGACAACTCTAGATCTGAAACACAATTCAGAAATGCTTGAGCTTTTACTGGATTTACTGGGACACGGGAAAGAAAAAATCTCTTTGCAGGAGGTCTCATCTTGAAACCAATTCTGTACCCTTCTGAAACAATGCTCTGAATCCAAAGATTGTGAACAGAATTGATCCAAATTTCCTTGAAAAAACGTAACCTGCCCCCTACCAGCTGAGCTGGAATGAGGGCCGCACCTTCATGTGGACTTAGAAGCAGGCTTTGCCTTTCTAGCTGGCTTGGATTTATTCCAGACTGGAGAAGGTTTCCAAACCGAAACTGCTCCTGAGGATGAAGGATCAGGCTTTTGTTCTTTGTTGAAACGAAAGGAACGAAAACGATTATTAGCCCTGTTTTTACCTTTAGATTTTTTATCCTGTGGTAAAAAAGTTCCTTTCCCACCAGTAACAGTTGAAATAATGGAATCCAACTGAGAACCAAATAATTTGTTACCCTGGAAAGAAATGGAAAGCAAAGTTGATTTAGAAGCCATATCAGCATTCCAAGTTTTAAGCCATAAAGCTCTTCTAGCTAAGATAGCTAGAGACATAAACCTGACATCAACTCTGATAATATCAAAAATAGCATCACAGATAAAATTATTAGCATGCTGAAGAAGAATAATAATATCATGAGAATCACGATGTGTTACTTGTTGCGCTAAAGTTTCCAACCAAAAAGTTGAAGCTGCAGCAACATCAGCCAAAGATATAGCAGGTCTAAGAAGATTACCTGAACACAGATAAGCTTTTCTTAGAAAGGATTCAATTTTCCTATCTAGAGGATCTTTAAACGAAGTACCATCTGACGTAGGAATAGTAGTACGTTTAGCAAGGGTAGAAATAGCCCCATCAACTTTAGGGATCTTGTCCCAAAATTCTAATCTGTCAGACGGCACAGGATATAAATGCTTAAAACGTTTAGAAGGAGTAAATGAATTACCCAATTTATCCCATTCCTTGGAAATTACTGCAGAAATAGCATTAGGAACAGGAAAAACTTCTGGAAAAACCACAGGAGCTTTAAATACCTTATCCAAACGTTTAGAATTAACATCAAGAGGACCAGAATCCTCTATTTCTAAAGCAATTAGTACTTCTTTAAGTAAAGAACGAATAAATTCAATTTTAAATAAATATGAAGATTTATCAGCATCAACCTCTGAGACAGAATCCTCTGAACCAGAGGAATCATCAGAATCAGAATGATGATCTTCATTTAAAAATTCATCTGTAGGGAGAGAAGTTTTAAAAGATTTTTTACGTTTACTAGAAGGAGAAATAACAGACATAGCCGTCTTAATGGATTCTGAAACAAAATCTCTTATATTATCAGGAACATTCTGCACCTTAGATGTTGAAGGAACTGCAACAGGCAATGGTACTTTACTAAAGGAAATATTATCTGCTTTAACAAGTTTGTCATGACAATCAATACAAACAACAGCTGGAGGAATAGCTACCAAAAGTTTACAGCAGATACACTTAGCTTTGGTAGATTCAGCACTTGACAGCGATTTTCCTGTAGTATCTTCTGACTCAGATGCAACGTGGGACATCTTGCAATATGTAAGAGAAAAAACAACATATATAAAGCAAAATTGATCAAATTCCTTAAAAGACAGTTTCAGGAATGGGAAAAAATGCCAAAGAACAAGCTTCTAGCAACCAGAAGCAATAAAAAATGAGACTAAAATAATGTGGAGACAAAAGTGACGCCCATATTTTTTCGCGCCAAATAAGATGCCCACATTATTTGGCGCCTAAATGCTTTTGGCGCCAAAAATGACGCCACATCCGGAACGCCGACATTTTTGGCGCAAAATAACGTCAAAAAAATGACGCAACTTCCGGCGACACGTATGACGCCGGAAACGGAAATAGAATTTTTGCGCCAAAAGAGTCCGCACCAAGAATGACGCAATAAAATGAAGCATTTTCAGCCCCCGCGAGCCTAACAGCCCACAGGGAAGAGTCAAATTTTTTGAAGGTAAGAAAAAAATTATTAAATCAAATGCATTATCCCAAATATGAAACTGACTGTCTGAAAATAAGGAAAGTGAACATTCTGAGTCAAGGCAAATAAATGTTTGAATACATATATTTAGAACTTTATAAACAAAGTGCCCAACCATAGCTTGGAGTGTCACAGAAAATAAGACTTACTTACCCCAGGACACTCATCTACATATAGCAGATAGCCAAACCAGTACTGAAACGAGAATCAGTAGAGGTAATGGTATATATAAGAGTATATCGTCGATCTGAAAAGGGAGGTAAGAGATGAATCTCTACGACCGATAACAGAGAACCTATGAAATAGACCCCGTAGAAGGAGATCACTGCATTCAAATAGGCAATACTCTCCTCACATCCCTCTGACATTCACTGCACGCTGAGAGGAAAACCGGGCTCCAACTTGCTGCGGAGCGCATATCAACGTAGAATCTAGCACAAACTTACTTCACCACCTCCATCGGAGGCAAAGTTTGTAAAACTGAATTGTGGGTGTGGTGAGGGGTGTATTTATAGGCATTTTGAGGTTTGGGAAACTTTGCCCCTCCTGGTAGGAATGTATATCCCATACGTCACTAGCTCATGGACTCTTGCTAATTACATGAAAGAAATACACATTTATACATACACACACATGAACACATATACACATTTATACATACACAAACATGAACACATATACACATTGTTACATGAACACACATACACATTTATACATACACAAACATGAACACATATACACATTTATACATACACAAACATGAACACATATACACATTGTTACATGAACACATATACACATTTATACATACACAAACATGAACACACATACACATTTATACATACACAAACATGAACACATATACACATTTATACATACACACACATGAACACATATACACATTTATACATACACACACATGAACACATATACACATTTATACATACACACACATGAACACACATACACATTGTTACATACACAAACATGAACACAACAAAAAGTGCGCTATTTCTGATGAAAAAAACAAATCGAGCAATAGATTTTATCGACCCCAATATCATTCAATTAAATTGATTGCCTATTGCATTGCACTTCTGGGAGCTCGCTTCTGATTGGTGGCTGCACATATGCCTCTCATCACTGTCTCACCAGATGTGTTCAGCTAGCTCCCAGTAGCACATTGCTACTTCCAAACCTGCTCTTTAACAAAGGATACCAATGAAACAAAGCAAGTTCGATAATATAAGTAAACTGGAAAACATGAATTTTCCATTTAATTAATTCTCCCTTTAACATGGAAGCCTAACATAAGCTTGTGATTTTGTATAGAATAGGAACCATAATATTGAAGCCTGTTCTTCCCTCTACCGGTGCCTTGCAGCCTGAACATCCGCAGAAGTGATGCATTGACGGTATATGATGGTGATGACCTCACTGCGCGGGTGCTGGGTCAGTATATGGGTGTCCACCAAAGATTTAATCTCTTCTCCTCTGCAAATGACGTCACTCTGCAGTTCCAGTCTGATCCAAACGACCCTGTGTTCAGCCTGAGTCAGGGCTTCATCATTCACTTCAAAGGTAATTACTTACCTGGCCTTGACCTGCTTTATCTACCACATACCAGCCTTTATTTATAGCCAGTCAACCATAGATTGTTCACCATGTAACCTTGCCACTCTTTTGTCTTTGCCCTCTCAGAGGTACCACGAAATGACACATGCCCTGCACTGCCAGAGGTACCATCTGGGTGGAAGACATCCTCACACCCGGATCTGATTCGTGGAACTGTGGTAACCTATCAGTGTGAACCAGGATATGACATCAGTGGCTCAGACATACTCACCTGCCAATGGGATCTGTCGTGGAGCAACGCCCCACCTACCTGTGAAAAAAGTGAGTCCCACTAAACAGGTTTTTCCTTTTTTACAACACATACACCCTAAATATTCTAAGATCCTGTGACACTCCGGTTACTATAATGATAGAAAACTAGAAGCAAATCTGGTGAGCTTGTTAGCAAAAATAGAACAATATTACTTGTTTAAAGAAGACAAAACATAATACAAAGAGGCTACAACTGATCACAAGCTGTTTATTTAATGTGCTGTCTATACGACGGTTTTGCTATCACAGCACAGCAGTGTTTAGTCCGGTTTTGCTATCACATATACGGCGCCACATATAAATGTCGCCCGCAAATTCTACTCCCATAAGCTAACAAAGAGGCTACAACTGATCACAAGCTGTTTATTTAATGTGCTGTCTATACGACGGTTTTGCTATCACAGCACAGCAGTGTTTAGTCCGGTTTTGCTATCACATATACGGCGCCACATATAAATGTCGCCCGCAAATTCTACTCCCATAAGCTAACATAGAACCGCGTCGCAAATCGGTATCACATATGCAGCGCAAGGACTTATGCGGCGAAAATGGAGAAATTTTACTCCATTTTGACCTCGCCACACATTAATTACGCTGATTAATTAAGTTTATTGCGATGTGGGGGTTTGGCGGTTTAGGGGTAAATACATTTATTAGGTAGTTTGCGATGTTGAAGTTGGAGGATTTAGGGGTTAATACTTTTATTAGGTAGATTACGATGTGGGTGAATGGCGGATTAGGGGTTAATAGTTTAATTAGGAATATTGCGTTGTGGGGGTGTCGGTTTAGTCGTTAATACTTTTATTATTAGTTGCAATGTGTGGAGATTGCGCATATAGGGGTTTTTATTTTTTTTTAGACTTTTACAGGAGAGTTGACATATTTTTTTATTTTCTTAGGCGCCGGCAGTTTCTAAAGTATCCAAAAAGTCCACAGCACTAAAGATGAAAATTATACCTTTATTTACATATCAAATTATCAAATGCCAAATGTGACGTTTCGGCCCCTCTGGCCTTAATCATGCATATCAGTTTATAAAGTGCCGTAAGTCACTGGGGACTCCAGGAAATTTGTATTTACGCACATTTCTGGACATCGCTAGTTTATCCGACTTACGGCACTTTATGAACTGCCGGCAGAGTTTATGTAATACCCCGATGTGCAAGGTGAAATTACGGGCGGCGCGGGTTTCAGCAGTTGCGCTAAAGCCTGCGCTGCATATGTAATCTCGTCCCATATGTCCAGGTGTAATGAAGGGCCCCAGAGGTTACCACCCCCTTTAAATGGACAGCCTATTACAATGGGTTGAGATTCAGGTAATATCAGATCTCATTATGTTATCACTTTGTGTACACAGACTTGCTTCCTTATCTTATATTTGTCTAGAAAACTAAAGCTCAATACTTAGAGAGAACAATGGAAAATTATCATTTTATTACTTAACTATCCTGCACCCCACTGAGAGTGTAATCTCTTCTGCTGGCTGTGTTTACTTAGGCTATTCAATAGAAATAGCTTTGTAATGTGTTTTCATTATTTTTTTTCCTTTGTTTTGTGTTATTTAATTCAGAATATTGGGATTTTCACCACCCCAGGAAGGCTGTAACATGTTACACAATAATTACTTGATCAGCGCAGGAGCTCATTAATTTTTAAAGGGACATAAAAGTAAAAATGAAACGTTCATGATTCAGATAGAACATGCAATATTAGAACTTTCCAATTTACTTTTGTTATCAAATTTACTTTCCTTTGCTGAAAAGCATACGCCTAGATTTAGAGTTTTGTCAGTAAAGACCTGCGTAGCTGACGCTGCTTTTTTTTCCAGCGCACCCTTAAGACAACGCTGGTATTTAGAGTTGTCTGAGTGGCTGCGTTAGGCTCAGAAAAGGGAGCGTTGAGCATAATTTAGCTCCACTTCAACCCTCAATACCAGCGTTGCCTACGGTAGTGGTAAGCTGGAAAAACGTGCTCGTGCACGATATCCCCATAGGAAACAATGGGGCTGAGCTGGCTGCAAAAAAACCTAACACCTGCAAAAAAGCAGCGTTCAGCGTTCAGCTCCTACTCTGTAAGTCCGCACCTAACACCCTAACATGAACCCCGAGTCTAAACACCCCTAACCTTACACTTATTAACCCCTAATCTGCCGCCCCTGCTATCGCTGACACTTGCATTATACTATTAACCCCTAATCTGCCGCTCCGGACACCGCCGCAACCTACATTATAGCTATGAACCCCTAATCTGCTGCCCCTAACACCGCCGACACCTATATTATATTTATTAACCCCTAATCTGCCCCCCAACGTCGCCGCTACCTAACTACAATTATTAACCCCTAATCTGCCGACTGGACCTCGCCGCCACTATAATAAATGTATTAACCCCTAAACCGCCGCACTCCCGCCTCGCAAACACTATAATAAATTGTATTAACCCCTAATCTGCCCTCCCTAACATCGCCGCCACCTACCTGCAATTATTAACCCCTAATCTCCCGCCCGCAACGTCGCCGCTACTATAATAAATGTATTAACCCCTAAACCTAAGTCTAACCCTAACCCTAAACAACACTATATTTAAATTAATTAAATAAATGAACTACAATTACCTACAATTACATTTAATTAAATAAACTAATTTATAATACAAAAAAAACAAACACTAAATTACAGAAAATATTTTTTTTTTACAAGAAGTTTAAATTAATTACACCTAATCTAACGACGAATGACGGTTCCTTTAAGGGACATCATCCAAGATGGCGTCCCTCGAATTCCGATTGGCTGATAGGATTCTATCAGCCAATCGGAATTAAGGTAGGAAAAATCTGATTAAACTAGATAGCTGCAGGGCGCTTACGTTCCTGGAGACTGTCCGATGTGTGAGGAAGCCGGTTGCTCTCTTGAGCCGGAAATGAAACCACCGAGGTAGCGTATTGTAGATGGAGTGAGATTCTCCTTCCTGTGTCTCTGTGATGGTGGACGCTGCCTGCAGTGAAGGGATGTGTATTCGCCAATCACATCCAGAAAGGGACAAGCTGAAAGTAGAAAGCAGAAACAGGCGCAGCCCAATTAATTGGGCTGCGCCTGTTTCTGCTTTCTACTTTCAGGAAAAATCTGATTGGCTGATTCAATCAGCCAATCGGATTGAGCTTGCATTCTATTGGCTGATTGAAACAGCCAATAGAATGCGAGCTCAATCCGATTGGCTGATTGGATCAGCCAATCAGATTGAACTGCAATCTGATTGGCTGATTGAATCAGCCAATCAGATTTTTCCTACATTAATTCCGATTGGCTGATAGAATCCTATCTGCCAATCGTAATTCGAGGGACGCCATCTTGGATGACGTCCCTTAAAGGAACCGTCATTCGTCGTTAGTCCGTCGGGGAAGGTGGATGTTCCCCGTTGGCGGTCTGAAGATGGAGCCGGAAGAAAGAAGATGCCGCTTGGAGGAAGACATCGCCCGGATGGAGGACCTCTTCTTTGCAGCTTGGATCAAGACTTCGCCCGGATGGAGGACCACATCGCCCGGATTGGATGAAGAATTCGGCTCGGCTGGGTGAAGACGGCTCAAGGTAGGGAGATCTTCAGGGGGTTAGTGTTAGGTTTTTTTAAGGGGGAATTGGGTGGGTTAGAGTAGGGGTATGTGGGTGGTGGGTTTTAATGTTGTGGGGGGGTTGTATTTTTTTTTACAGGTAAAAGAGCTAATTACTTTGGGGCAATGCCCCGCAAAAAGCCCTTTTAAGGGCTGGTAAAAGAGCTGATTATTTTGTAATTTAGAATAGGGTAGGGCATTTTTTTATTTTGGGGGGCTTTATTATTTTATTAGGGGGTTTAGATTAGGTGTAATTAGTTTAAACTTCTTGTAATATTTTTTTATTTTCTGTCATATTTTTTTTTTTAAAGATTAGTGGGTTCTATATTTGTTTTAATTTACATTAGGGGTTCAACTAGTGGGGCTAGATATACGGTAAATACCAATCCAATAGCTACCTAGGTAAATCTCTATAGTTATGCCTTATGTTGTCCTCTCCTGGGGATGTTGTCCTTATAGGACGATATTGGGGACAAGGAGCAGGAGTATGACCCGCCAGTAACACCCTGGTGGGAAAGGAGGGAGAGAACACCCCTGCAATCTAGAAAAAGAGGTTAGATTATGTGTATAGAAATATCTCAGCCTAATATAGCTGTACCTTCAGCACAGTGATATAGGTCTATAACTCATACCATATGATAAAGGATATTGCACAACACATGAATACAGTAGCTTAAATATATATATAAAGCAGTATTTGCATAAATAGTAACTTATACTGATAGTAAGAGGAGAAGTACCCAAAATACAGCAAGCTGAAACCTTAGAAACCTGTAGGAGAGAGTGTATATTGTTAGTGCAAGATATTAAATGACACTACACCTCAGGTTGCAGACCCAAGGACAATAATGCTGACGCAGCAGCCTAATGTATTTAAGTCTCTGGTGAGAAGTCTGGGCGAGATCTCACAGTTGCGAGGGGATGATGTGTAGATGAAAATATTATGTCCCAGTCAGGATTCTCAATATAGTATCAGTAGCTCCCAACACTGTAAACTTATATATAGGAGCAGTCCATGTGGGTATACATGCTATAGGCAAAAGGCACCAAGGCCCATATCATAAACCGTTGTCTTAGCAGGGCCTCCTGGTAATAATGGGTTATGTCCTTGTCCCACTCTAAGGCAGAAAAACAAAGGCCAATAATTAGGGCTCAACAAAGGTATACCTCCAGGTAGTGTACTCCCTCAATGTTTAAATCTTATTTTTAGTTGCAGGCATCCGGTAAAGACATTTAAAAGTTACCAGGGAAAACAGTTGCAGGCCTAGTGGGGATCTCAGTGAGGAGGGGGGTGAGATGGAGAGCCTAGCAAATAGAGAGGGTGCACTCCAGGGTGTTTAACGAGGTGGCTAAGTATGAGCTCAAAACTTTGTGGGGTCAGTACCTATATTTCCACGTGGGTGCGGCCTATTCATCAAATTCTTGGGGACAGAGGATGTCACCGGTAGTTTCCAATGGCTTTTTCTCCAATCGCTCTATTAGGCACCCTTAGAGGTGAGTACCTAGCGATCGTTGACTATCCGGTAACAATAGCAGTGCTCCTCCGATTACACGCTGCCCAGACTGAGACGGAGCTGTATAGGGAAGCTGAGGCCCAAGATGGCGCGGGTTCAGATAAACTGCGCAACAGATAGGCCCAGCTACTTTTGCCTTGGATTCCGACCGTCTCAGCCTACTCTCCCTCCCGACAAACAAGGCAGGTGGTTGTCCCCTAGCTGATGCCCCACAGGAGCACTGATCTTCAGGGTCCCTCGATTGCAACAAGGTAGGGTATCCTGTCCTACTTCCTCCTCTCGCCAGATGTCCGGGCCGCTGGGTATACGCTCCGGAGCGGATCCCCGACCCTCCGGAGCAGTGTGGCAGAAGGTAAGCTGGCAGCTGATGATAGCAGAGGGAAGTAGCTTCTGAGTCTCCGGAGTGGAGCCCCGACCCTCCGGAGACAGGGAACCGCTGTAGTCAGAGACAAAGAGAGGTCTCAGTATCTGCCTCACCTCCCGCAGTCAAATCAGGGCCTCTCTTGCAAGTAGCAGGCAGGCAGTAGATAGATTCTCCGGAGCGGAGCCCCGACCCTCCGGAGAACTGGCTCTCTTGTCGGTGTCTTCAGATGCCGCTCTTAGGTAGTCACTGCTGCAAATGATCGTAGGTGTAATAGTAAGTGTTCTTGTTTTGGATAAGTGGCTCCAGCAGCTCCGCAATATAAAAGAGAGTTTAGCTTAGCCTTAAATTAGGGCTTGGGCTGATATTTCAATATTTTAAATACTTTTAAACGCTTTTATTTCGTTTTTTTAGAGCAGAGCTCTTCACCAACACGTCTGTTTAGATCAGCGGTTAGCTCCGCCCCCCTATTTTCTGTAATTTAGGCCTAGATTTGGAGTTTGGCGGTAGAAGGGCTGTTAACGCTCCGCGGGTTTTTTTCTGGCCGCACCATAAATTTAACTCTGGTATCGAGAGTTCAAACAAATGCTGCGTTAGGCTCCAAAAAAGGAGCGTAGAGCATTTTTACCGCAAATGCAACTCTCGATACCAGAGTTGCTTACGGACGCGGCCAGCCTCAAAAACGTGCTCGTGCACGATTCTCCCATAGGAAACAATGGGGCTGTTTGAGCTGAAAAAAAACCTAACACCTGCAAAAAAGCAGCGTTCAGCTCCTAACGCAGCCCCATTGTTTCCTATGGGGAAACACTTCCTACGTCTGCACCTAACACTCTAACATGTACCCCGAGTTTAAACACCCCTAACCTTACACTTATTAACCCCTATTCTGCCGCCCCCGCTATCGCTGACCCCTGCATATTTTTTTTAACCCCTAATCTGCCGCTCCGTAAACCGCCGCAACCTACGTTATCCCTATGTACCCCTAATCTGCTGCCCTAACATCGCCGACCCCTAGATTATATTTATTAACCCCTAATCTGCCCCCCTCAACGTCGCCGACACCTGCCTACACTTATTAACCCCTAATCTGCCGAGCGGACCTGAGCGCTACTATAATAAAGTTATTAACCCCTAATCCGCCTCACTAACCCTATCATAAATAGAATTAACCCCTAATCTGCCCTCCCTAACATCGCCGACACCTACCTTCAATTATTAACCCCTAATCTGCCGAGCGGACCTCACCGCTATTCTAATAAATGTATTAACCCCTAAAGCTAAGTCTAACCCTAACACTAACACCCCCCTAACTTAAATATAATTTACATCTAACGAAATAAATTAACTCTTATTAAATAACTTATTCCTATTTAAAGCTAAATACTTACCTGTAAAATAAATCCTAATATAGCTACAATATAAATTATAATTATATTATAGCTATTTTAGGATTAATATTTATTTTACAGGCAACTTTGTAATTATTTTAACCAGGTACAATAGCTATTAAATAGTTAAGAACTATTTAATAGTTACCTAGTTAAAATAATAACAAATTTACCTGTAAAATAAATCCTAACCTAAGATATAATTAAACCTAACACTACCCTATCAATAAATTAATTAAATAAACTACCTACAATTACCTACAATTAACCTAACACTACACTATCAATAAATTAATTAAATACAATTCCTACAAATAAATACAATTAAATAAACTAGCTAAAGTACAAAAAATAAAAAAGAACTGTTACAAAAAATAAAAAAATATTTACAAACATAAGAAAAATATTACAACAATTTTAAACTAATTACACCTACTCTAAGCCCCCTAATAAAATAACAAAGCCCCCCAAAATAAAAAATTCCCTACCCTATTCTAAATTAAAAAAGTTAAAAGCTCTTTTACCTTACCAGCCCTGAACAGGGCCCTTTGCGGGGCATGCCCCAAGAAATACAGCTCTTTTGCCTGTAAAAAAAAACATACAATACCCCCCCCAACATTACAACCCACCACCCACATACCCCTAATCTAACCCAAACCCCCCTTAAATAAACCTAACACTAAGCCCCTGAAGATCTTCCTACCTTGTCTTCACCATCCAGGTTCACCGATCCGTCCTGAAGAGCTCCTCCGATGTCCTGATCCAAGCCCAAGCGGGGGGCTGAAGAGGTCCATGATCCGGTCAAAGTCTTCATCCAAGCGGGGCAGAAGAGGATCTTCCATCCGATTGAAGTCATCATCCAGGCGGCATCTTCTATGGTCTTCCATCCGGAGCGAAGCGGCAGGATCCTGAAGACCTCCAGCACGGAACATCCATCCGGCCCGACGACTGAACGACGAATGACTGTTCCTTTAAGGGACATCATCCAATCGGAATTAAGGTAGGAATTTTCTGATTGGCTGATGGAATCAGCCAATCAGAATCAAGTTCAATCCGATTGGCTGATCCAATCAGCCAATCAGATTGAGCTCGCATTCTATTGGCTGTTCCGATCAGAATCCTATCAGCCAATCGGAATTCGAGGGACGCCATCTTGGATGACGTCCCTTAAAGGAACAGTCATTTGTCGTTCAGTCGTCGGGCCGGATGGATGTTCCGCGCTGGAGGTCTTCAGGATCCTGCCGCTTCGCTCCGGATGGAAGACCATAGAAGATGCCGCCTGGATGATGACTTCAATCGGATGGAAGATCCTCTTCTGCCCCGCTTGGATGAAGACTTTGACCGGATCATGGACCTCTTCAGCCCCCCGCTTGGGCTTGGATCAGGACATCGGAGGAGCTCTTCAGGACGGATCGGTGAACCTGGATGGTGAAGACAAGGTAGGAAGATCTTCAGGGGCTTAGTGTTAGGTTTATTTAAGGGGGGTTTGGGTTAGATTAGGGGTATGTGGGTGGTGGGTTGTAATGTTGGGGGGGGGTATTGTATTTATTCTTTTACAGGCAAAAGAGCTGAAATTCTTGGGGCATGCCCCGCAAAGGGCCCTGTTCAGGGCTGGTAAGGTAAAAGAGCTTTTAACTTTTTTAATTTAGAATAGGGTAGGGAATTTTTTATTTTGGGGGGCTTTGTTATTTTATTAGGGGGCTTAGAGTAGGTGTAATTAGTTTAAAATTGTTGTAATATTTTTCTTATGTTTGTAAATATTTTTTTATTTTTTGTAACTTAGTTCTTTTTTATTTTTTGTACTTTAGCTAGTTTATTTAATTGTATTTATTTGTAGGAATTGTGTTTAATTAATTTATTGATAGTGTAGTGTTAGGTTAATTGTAGGTAATTGTAGGTAGTTTATTTAATTAATTTATTGATAGGGTAGTGTTAGGTTTAATTATATCTTAGGTTAGGATTTATTTTACAGGTAAATTTGTTATTATTTTAACTAGGTAACTATTAAATAGTTCTTAACTATTTAATAGCTATTGTACATGGTTAAAATAATTACAAAGTTGCCTGTAAAATAAATATTAATCCTAAAATAGCTATAATATAATTATAATTTATATTGTAGCTATATTAGGATTTATTTTACAGGTAAGTATTTAGCTTTAAATAGGAATAAGTTATTTAATAAGAGTTAATTTATTTCGTTAGATGTAAATTATATTTAAGTTAGGGGGGTGTTAGTGTTAGGGTTAGACTTAGCTTTAGGGGTTAATACATTTATTAGAATAGCGGTGAGGTCCGCTCGGCAGATTAGGGGTTAATAATTGAAGTTAGGTGTCGGCGATGTTAGGGAGGGCAGATTAGGGGTTAATACTATTTATGATAGGGTTAGTGAGGCGGGTTAGGGGTTAATAACTTTATTATAGTAGCGGTGCGGTCCGCTCGGCAGATTAGGGGTTAATAAGTGTAGGCAGGTGTCGGCGACGTTGAGGGGGGCAGATTAGGGGTTAATAAATATAATATAGGGGTCGGCGATGTTAGGGCAGCAGATTAGGGGTACATAGGGATAACGTAGGTGGCGGCGCTTTGCGGTCGGAAGATTAGGGGTTAATTATTTTAAGTAGCTGGCGGCGACGTTGTGGGGGGCAGGTTAGGGGTTAATAAATGTAATACAGGGGTCGGCGGGGTTAGGGGCAGCAGATTAGGGGTACATAAGGATAACGTAGGTGGCGGTCGGCAGATTAGGGGTTAAAAATTTTTTATCGAGTTGCGGCGATGTGGGGGGACCTCAGTTTAGGGGTACATAGGTAGTTTATGGGTGTTAGTGTACTTTAGGGTACAGTAGTTAAGAGCTTTATGAACCGGCGTTAGCCCAGAAAGCTCTTAACTCCTGCTATTTTCAGGCGGCTGGAGTTTTGTCGTTAGAGCTCTAACGCTCACTTCAGAAACGACTCTAAATACCGGCGTTAGGAAGATCCCATTGAAAAGATAGGATACGCAATTGGCGTAGGGGGATCTGCGGTATGGAAAAGTCGCGGCTGAAAAGTGAGCGTTAGACCCTTTAATCACTGACTCCAAATACCAGCGGGCGGCCAAAACCAGCGTTAGGAGCCTCTAACGCTGGTTTTCACGGCTACCGCCAAACTCCAAATCTAGGCCCAAGTGTTTGTTTGTTTTTGTATTATAGATTAGTTTATTTAATTAAATGTAATTGTAGTTAATTTATTTAATTAATTTAATGATAGTGTAGTGTTAGGTTTAATTGTAACTTAGGTTAGGATTTATTTTACAGGTAATTTTGTAATTATTTTAACTAGGTAGCTATTAAATAGTTATTAACTATTTAATAGCTATTGTACCTAGTTAAAATAAATGCAAAGTTGCCTGTAAAATAAATATAAATCCTAAAATAGCTACAATGTAACTATTAGTTATATTGTAGCTATCTTAGGGTTTATTTTATAGTTAAGTATTTAGTTTTAAATAGGAATAATTTTTTTTAATTATAGGAATATTATTTCGTTTTATTTAAATTATATTTATGTTAGGGGGGTGTTAAGGTTAGACTTAGGTTTAGGGGTTAATAACTTTATTATAGTAGTGGCGACGTTGCGGGCGGGAGATTAGGGGTTAATAATTGCAGGTAGGTGGCGGCGATGCTAGGGAGGGCAGATTAGGGGTTAATACAATTTATTATAGTGTTTGCGAGGCGGGAGTACGGCGGTTTAGGGGTTAATACATTTATTATAGTGGCGGCGAGGTCCGGTCGGCAGATTAGGGGTTAATAATTGTAGTTAGGTAGCGGTGACGTTGGGGGGGGGGGGCAGATTAGGGGTTAATAAATATAATATAGGTGTCGGCAATGTTAGGGGCAGCAGATTAGGGGTTCATAGCTATAATGTAGGTGGCGGCGGTGATTAGGGGTTACATTTTTTTATTAGAGGGTTTGCGTTGTGGGGGGGGCCTCGGTTTAGGGGTACATAGGTAGTTTATGGGTGTTAGTGTACTTTAGAGCACAGTAGTTAAGAGCTTTATGTTCCGGCGTTAGCCCATAAAGCTCTTAACTACTGACTTTTTTTGGCGGTAGGAGTCTTGTCGGTAGAGGGACTACCGCTCACTTCTTCCAAGACTCCAAATACCAGCGTTATGCAAATCCCATTGAAAAGATAGGATACGCAATTGATATAAGGGGATCTGTGGTAGCCTGGAGTCGCGGAAAGAAAGTGAGCGGTAGACCCTTTCCTGGCTGACTCTAAATACCAGCGGGTGGTAAAAAGCAGCATTAGGACCCCTTAACGCTGCTTTTGACGGCTAACGCCAAACTCTAAATCTAGCCGATAGTTAGGTAGTCTCAGGAGCAGCAATGCACTTCTGAGAGCTAGCAGCTGATTGGTGGCTGCACCTATTGTCTCAACTGATGTGTTCAGCTAGCTGCATTGTTGTTCCTGAGCCTACTCTTCAACAAGGATAGAGAGAGATTAAAGCAGGTCTGATAATAGTAAAATGTACAGTTGTTTTAAATTGCATATTGTATCTGCATCATGAATGTTTAGTTTTGTCAGACAGACAGATAGATAATAGACAGACATATAGACATATAGATAGATAATAGACAGACATATAGACATATAGATAGATAATAGATAGATGATAGATATAAAGGTAGAATCAATAGATTGATAGATAATAGACAGCTATACAGATAGATAGACAGTTAGATAGATAATAGACAGCTAGACAGACAGATAGATAGACAGACAGACAGACAGATATATATATATCAAGTAGGAGAAGGCACT
>NC_069509.1:33430544-33470544 GCF_027579735.1 Bombina bombina
GTGATACATACATACAACATGCAGTGATACATACATACAACATGCAGTGATACATACATACTACATGCAGTGATACATACATACAACATGCAGTGATACATACATACAACATGCAGTGATACATACATACTACATGCAGTGATACATACATACAACATGCAGTGATACATACATACAACATGCAGTGATACATACATACAACATGCAGTGATACATACATACAACATGCAGTGATACATACATACAACATGCAGTGATACATACATACAACATGCAGTGATACATACATACAACATGCAGTGATACATACATACAACATGCAGTGATACATACATACAACATGCAGTGATACATACATACAACATGCAGTGATACATACATACAACATGCAGTGATACATACATACTACATGCAGTGATACATACATACAACATGCAGTGATACATACATACAACATGCAGTGATACATACATACAACATGCAGTGATACATACATACAACATGCAGTGATACATACATACAACATGCAGTGATACATACATACTACATGCAGTGATACATACATACAACATGCAGTGATACATACATACTACATGCAGTGATACATACATACAACATGCAGTGATACATACATACAACATGCAGTGATACATACATACTACATGCAGTGATACATACATACAACATGCAGTGATACATACATACTACATGCAGTGATACATACATACAACATGCAGTGATACATACATACAACATGCAGTGATACATACATACAACATGCAGTGATACATACATACAACATGCAGTGATACATACATACAACATGCAGTGATACATACATACAACATGCAGTGATACATACATACAACATGCAGTGATACATACATACAACATGCAGTGATACATACATACAACATGCAGTGATACATACATACAACATGCAGTGATACATACATACAACATGCAGTGATACATACATACAACATGCAGTGATACATACATACAACATGCAGTGATACATACATACAACATGCAGTGATACATACATACAACATGCAGTGATACATACATACAACATGCAGTGATACATACATACATACATGCAGTGATACATACATACAACATGCAGTGATACATACATACAACATGCAGTGATACATACATACAACATGCAGTGATACATACATACAACATGCAGTGATACATACATACAACATGCAGTGATACATACATACAACATGCAGTGATACATACATACAACATGCAGTGATACATACAACATGCAGTGATACATACATACATACAACATGCAGTGATACATACATACAACATGCAGTGATACATACATACAACATGCAGTGATACATACATACAACATGCAGTGATACATACATACAACATGCAGTGATACATACATACAACATGCAGTGATACATACATACAACATGCAGTGATACATACATACAACATGCAGTGATACATACATACAACATGCAGTGATACATACATACAACATGCAGTGATACATACATACAACATGCAGTGATACATACATACAACATGCAGTGATACATACATACAACATGCAGTGATACATACATACAACATGCAGTGATACATACAACATGCAGTGATACATACATACATACAACATGCAGTGATACATACATACAACATGCAGTGATACATACATACAACATGCAGTGATACATACATACAACATGCAGTGATACATACAACATGCAGTGATACATACATACAACATGCAGTGATACATACATACAACATGCAGTGATACATACATACAACATGCAGTGATACATACATACAACATGCAGTGATACTACATACAACATGCAGTGATACATACATACAACATGCAGTGATACATACATACAACATGCAGTGATACATACATACAACATGCAGTGATACATACATACAACATGCAGTGATACATACATACAACATGCAGTGATACATACATACAACATGCAGTGATACATACATACAACATGCAGTGATACATACATACAACATGCAGTGATACATACATACAACATGCAGTGATACATACATACAACATGCAGTGATACATACAACATGCAGTGATACATACATACAACATGCAGTGATACATACATACAACATGCAGTGATACATACATACAACATGCAGTGATACATACATACAACATGCAGTGATACATACATACAACATGCAGTGATACATACAACATGCAGTGATACATACATACAACATGCAGTGATACATACATACAACATGCAGTGATACATACATACAACATGCAGTGATACATACATACAACATGCAGTGATACATACATACAACATGCAGTGATACATACATACAACATGCAGTGATACATACAACAACATGCAGTGATACATACATACAACATGCAGTGATACATACATACAACATGCAGTGATACATACATACAACATGCAGTGATACATACATACAACATGCAGTGATACATACATACAACATGCAGTGATACATACATACAACATGCAGTGATACATACATACAACATGCAGTGATACATACATACAACATGCAGTGATACATACATACAACATGCAGTGATACATACATACAACATGCAGTGATACATACATACAACATGCAGTGATACATACATACAACATGCAGTGATACATACATACAACATGCAGTGATACATACATACAACATGCAGTGATACATACATACAACATGCAGTGATACATACATACAACATGCAGTGATACATACATACAACATGCAGTGATACATACATACTACATGCAGTGATACATACATACAACATGCAGTGATACATACATACAACATGCAGTGATACATACATACAACATGCAGTGATACATACATACAACATGCAGTGATACATACATACAACATGCAGTGATACATACATACAACATGCAGTGATACATACATACAACATGCAGTGATACATACATACAACATGCAGTGATACATACATACAACATGCAGTGATACATACATACAACATGCAGTGATACATACATACAACATGCAGTGATACATACATACAACATGCAGTGATACATACATACAACATGCAGTGATACATACATACAACATGCAGTGATACATACATACAACATGCAGTGATACATACATACAACATGCAGTGATACATACATACAACATGCAGTGATACATACATACAACATGCAGTGATACATACATACAACATGCAGTGATACATACATACACATGCAGTGATACATACATACAACATGCAGTGATACATACATACAACATGCAGTGATACATACATACAACATGCAGTGATACATACATACAACATGCAGTGATACATACATACAACATGCAGTGATACATACATACAACATGCAGTGATACATACATACAACATGCAGTGATACATACATACAACATGCAGTGATACATACATACAACATGCAGTGATACATACATACAACATGCAGTGATACATACATACAACATGCAGTGATACATACATACAACATGCAGTGATACATACATACAACATGCAGTGATACATACATACAACATGCAGTGATACATACATACAACATGCAGTGATACATACATACAACATGCAGTGATACATACATACAACATGCAGTGATACATACATACAACATGCAGTGATACATACATACAACATGCAGTGATACATACATACAACATGCAGTGATACATACATACAACATGCAGTGATACATACATACAACATGCAGTGATACATACATACAACATGCAGTGATACATACAACATGCAGTGATACATACATACAACATGCAGTGATACATACATACAACATGCAGTGATACATACATACAACATGCAGTGATACATACATACAACATGCAGTGATACATACATACAACATGCAGTGATACATACATACAACATGCAGTGATACATACATACAACATGCAGTGATACATACATACAACATGCAGTGATACATACATACAACATGCAGTGATACATACATACAACATGCAGTGATACATACATACAACATGCAGTGATACATACATACAACATGCAGTGATACATACATACAACATGCAGTGATACATACATACAACATGCAGTGATACATACATACAACATGCAGTGATACATACATACAACATGCAGTGATACATACATACAACATGCAGTGATACATACATACAACATGCAGTGATACATACATACAACATGCAGTGATACATACATACAACATGCAGTGATACATACAACATGCAGTGATACATACATACAACATGCAGTGATACATACATACAACATGCAGTGATACATACATACAACATGCAGTGATACATACATACAACATGCAGTGATACATACATACAACATGCAGTGATACATACATACAACATGCAGTGATACATACATACAACATGCAGTGATACATACATACAACATGCAGTGATACATACATACAACATGCAGTGATACATACAACATACAGTGATACATACATACAACATGCAGTGATACATACATACAACATGCAGTGATACATACATACAACATGCAGTGATACATACATACAACATACAGTGATACATACATACAACATGCAGTGATACATACATACAACATGCAGTGATACATACATACAACATGCAGTGATACATACATACAACATGCAGTGATACATACATACAACATGCAGTGATACATACAACATACAGTGATACATACATACAACATGCAGTGATACATACATACTACATGCAGTGATACATACATACAACATGCAGTGATACATACAACATGCAGTGATACATACATACAACATGCAGTGATACATACATACAACATGCAGTGATACATACATACAACATGCAGTGATACATACATACAACATGCAGTGATACATACATACAACATGCAGTGATACATGCATACAACATGCAGTGATACATACATACAACATGCAGTGATACATACAACATGCAGTGATACATACATACAACATGCAGTGATACATACATACAACATGCAGTGATACATACATACAACATGCAGTGATACATACATACAACATACAGTGATACATACATACAACATGCAGTGATACATACAACATGCAGTGATACATACATACAACATGCAGTGATACATACATACAACATGCAGTGATACATACATACAACATACAGTGATACATACATACAACATGCAGTGATACATACAACATGCAGTGATACATACATACAACATGCAGTGATACATACAACATGCAGTGATACATACATACAACATGCAGTGATACATACATACAACATGCAGTGATACATACATACAACATGCAGTGATACATACATACAACATGCAGTGATACATACAACATGCAGTGATACATACATACAACATGCAGTGATACATACATACAACATGCAGTGATACATACATACAACATGCAGTGATACATACATACAACATGCAGTGATACATACATACAACATGCAGTGATACATACATACAACATGCAGTGATACATACATACAACATGCAGTGATACATACAACATACAGTGATACATACATACAACATGCAGTGATACATACATACAACATGTAGTGATACATACATACAACATGCAGTGATACATACATACAACATACAGTGATACATACATACAACATGCAGTGATACATACATACAACATGCAGTGATACATACATACAACATGCAGTGATACATACATACAACATGCAGTGATACATACATACAACATGCAGTGATACATACATACAACATGCAGTGATACATACAACATACAGTGATACATACATACAACATGCAGTGATACATACATACAACATGTAGTGATACATACATACAACATGCAGTGATACATACATACAACATACAGTGATACATACATACAACATGCAGTGATACATACATACAACATGCAGTGATACATACATACAACATGCAGTGATACATACAACATGCAGTGATACATACATACAACATGCAGTGATACATACATACAACATGCAGTGATACATACATACAACATGTAGTGATACATACATACAACATGCAGTGATACATACAACATGTAGTGATACATACATACAACATGCAGTGATACATACAACATGCAGTGATACATACATACAACATGCAGTGATACATACATACAACATGCAGTGATACATACATACAACATGCAGTGATACATACATACAACATGCAGTGATACATACATACAACATGCAGTGATACATACAACATGCAGTGATACATACATACAACATGCAGTGATACATACATACAACATACAGTGATACATACAACATGCAGTGATACATACATACAACATGCAGTGATACATACAACATGCAGTGATACATACAACATGCAGTGATACATACTTACAACATGCAGTGATACATACAACATGCAGTGATACATACAACATGCAGTGATACATACTTACAACATGCAGTGATGCATACATACAACATGCAGTGATACATACAACATGCAGTGATACATACTTACAACATGCAGTGATACATACATGCAGTGATGCATACATACAACATGCAGTGATACATACATGCAGTGATGCATACATACAACATGCAGTGATACATACATACAACATGCAGTGATACATACATGCAGTGATGCATACATACAACATGCAGTGATACATACATACAACATGCAGTGATACATACATGCAGTGATGCATACATACAACATGCAGTGATACATACAACATGCAGTGATAAATACAACATGCAGTGATACATGCATACAACATGCAGTGATACATGCATACAACATGCAGTGATACATACATACACCATGTAGTGATACATACATGCAGTGATACATACATACAACATACATGCAGTGATACATACATACAACATGCAGTGATACATGCATACAACATGCAGTGATACATGCATACAACATGCAGTGATACATGCATACAACATGCAGTGATACATACATACAACATGCAGTGATACATACATAAAACATGCAGTGATACATACATACAACATACAGTGATACATACAACATGCAGTGATACATACAACATGCAGTGATACATGCATACAACATGCAGTGATACATACATACAGCATACAGTGATACATACAACATACAGTGATACATACAACATGCAGTGATACATGCATACAACATGCAGTGATACATGCATGCAGTGATACATGCATACAACATGCAGTGATACATACAACATGCAGTGATACATACAACATGCAGTGATACATACATACAACATGCAGTGATACATACAACATGCAGTGATACATACATACAACATGCAGTGATACATACATGCAGTGATACATGCATACAACATGCAGTGATACATACAACATGCAGTGATACATACAACATGCAGTGATACATAAAACATGCAGTGATACATGCATAAAACATGCAGTGACACATACAACATGCAGTGATACATACAACATGCAGTAACACATACAACATGCAGTGATACATACAACATGCAGTGACACATACAACATGCAGTGACACATACAACATGCAGTGATACATACAACATGCAGTGATACATACATAAAACATGCAATGATACATACATACAGCATGCAGGGATACATACAACATGCAGTGATACATACAGCATGCAGTGATACATACATACAACATACAGTGATACATACATACAGCATACAGTGATACATACATACAACATGCAGTGATACATACATACAGCATGCAGTGATACATACAGCATGCAGTGATACATACATACAACAGTCAGTGATACATACATACAACATCCAGTGATACATACATACAACGTGCACTCATATATATATTGTACATACAACATGCAGTGTGATATACATACAGCATGCAGTGATACATACATACAACATGCAGTGTGATATACATACAACATGCAGTGATACATACATACAACATGCAGTGTGATACATACAACATCCAGTGATACATACATACAACATGCAGTGTGACATACATACAACATGCAGTGTGATATACATACAACATGCAGTGTGACATACATACAACATGCAGTGTGATATACATACAACATGCAGTGTGACATACATACAACATGCAGTGTGATATACATACAACATGCAGTGTGACATGCATACAACATGCAGTGTGATATACATACAACATGCAGTGATACATACATACAACATGCAGTGTGACATACATGCAACATGCAGTGTGACATACATACAACATGCAGTGTGATATACATACAACATGCAGTGTGACATACATACAACATGCAGTGTGATATACATACAACATGCAGTGTGATATACATACAACATCCAGTGATACATACATACAACATGCAGTGTGACATACATACAACATGCAGTGTGATATACATACAACATGCAGTGTGACATACATACAACATGCAGTGTGATATACATACAACATGCAGTGTGACATACATACAACATGCAGTGTGATATACATACAACATGCAGTGTGACATACATACAACATGCAGTGTGATATACATACAACATGCAGTGATACATACATACAACATGCAGTGTGACATACATGCAACATGCAGTGTGACATACATACAACATGCAGTGTGATATACATACAACATGCAGTGTGACATACATACAACATGCAGTGTGATATACATACAACATGCAGTGTGACATACATACAACATGCAGTGTGATATACATACAACATGCAGTGTGATATACATACAACATGCAATGTGACATACATACAACATGCAGTGTGATATACATACAACATGCAGTGTGACATACATACAACATGCAGTGTGACATACATACAACATGCAGTGTGACATACATACAACATGCAGTGTGACATACATACAACATGCAGTGTGATATACATACAGCATGCAGTGTAACATACATACAACATGCAGTGATATATACATACAATATGCAGTGTGACATACATACAACATGCAGTGATATATACATACAATATGCAGTGTGACATACATACAACATGCAGTGATATATACATACAATATGCAGTGTGACATACATACAACATGCAGTGATATATACATACAATATGCAGTGTGACATACATACACAAACATACACTTATGTGAGCCTAAGCATCAACAGGTTTAACATAACTTGTTTTCCTGCAAACAATATTTCTTTCCTAAACTATGGTGAGTCCACAACATCATCAATTACTAGTGGGAATATCAATCCTGGCCAGCAGGAGTCAAAGAGCACCACAGCAAATTAAGTGTCACTCCCCTACCCATAATCCCCAGTCATTCTCTTTGCCTCTGTTAATGGAGGAGGTGAAGTTTTGGTGTCTGAAGGAACTTGTAAGGTGGTCCTTGCTACATTTTCCTAACATGTTGCTGCCCTAGTATAGAAAGTCAGAGTAGGTTTACTCTGTTCTTTCTTTTTTACACAGGCCTCTGTAAGAAGTTGGTGTCCTTTTACGCTTTGTGAGCTGTCCTCCTGCCGGAGCCTATACTTGTAGGTAAGTGCTTTTTGTCTTCTAGGTTGGGAGACTTGCACTAGGAAATATTTGCCTGCAATATTTATTGGGACAAATTAATCCTTGGGGAAATCATTTTATTTGGCAGTGGCTGGCACTTATATATGTGTAAGACATGTACGGTTTATTCCTTAAGTGGGAATCATTCCCTGAGGCTGTGATTAAAGTTTGTTAAAAATGCATTTTTTGCACTCCATTTTCCCTTTTATTTTCTGCTCAGCAGTTATGGGACTCCCACTGTTGTTCAGTGGTATGTTATCTGTTGGGGATGGGTGAACCGAGGGAATGCACAAACTTACTGGGTGATTTGAGCCGTATGACTTTATGATAAAAATTTGGTTGTAATCAGCGCGCTGTTAATTTTAGCTGCGCACTTCTTTGCTTACATGTGGCTCCGCCTCCTTCTTTTGACGAGAACAAAGCGGCACCATTTTAGGAAAGCATTCTGTGATTGACCACAGAATCTTGCCTCCTTCTATGGCTAAGGACGAAGCGGCGGTTTTTGTTTGCGGCTTCAGTGTGTTCAGAGCCTGCTTACTTTTCGGGTCGTTTTTTATTAGATTTGGTTAAAGTGTTGTTTTTTTAGTGTGTTCATCATGTCTCTCAGGATGCACCATGTATAACGAAATCAACAGTAATATAGCATGCTGAATCTAACTTGTACCACTGGAGGGCACCAGAGAACAAGTTTTCAAAGTAACATTTGATTTCCCTAGTGAAACACTCATTCAATTTATTTAATGCAGAGTTATTAATAGACTTGGCGAAAAGCCTGACCAGAGGGAGTCTATGTTGAAAAAAATACAAACCCCCAAGCTAAATTTACAAAAAATAAAAAAATAAAATGACAGAAAAAAATAAACAAAGCTATCTAAAATAAAAAATGTAAACCTAAACTAATACCCCTATAAAAATAAAAAATACACCCCAAAATAAAAACACCCCCTGATCTAATAATAAACTACCAATAGCCCTTTTTATTTTTTGGGGTTGTTTTTTTTTTAGATTAGAGTTTTTTGGGCAATTGAAAAAGAGCTGAATGCCCATTTAAAGGCAGTGAAAAAGAACTGAATGCCCTTTTAAGGGCAGTGAAAAAGAGCTGAATGCCCATTTAAGGGCAGTGAAAAAGAACTGAATGCCCTTTTAAGGGCAGTGAAAAAGAGCTGAATGCCCATTTAAGGGCAGTGAAAAAGAGCTGAATGCCCATTTAAGGGCAGTGAAAAAGAGCTGAATGCCCATTTAAGGGCAGTGAAAAAGAACTGAATGCCCATTTAAGGGCAGTGAAAAAGAGCTGAATGCCCATTTAAGGGCAGTGAAAAAGAGCTGAATGCCCATTTAAGGGCAGTGAAAAAGAGCTGAATGCCCATTTAAGGGCAGTGAAAAAGAGCTGAATGCCCTTTTAAGGGGAATGCCCATACATATGCCCCTTTAGGGGCAATGGGTAGTTTAGGTTTTTTAGTGTTAGTTTTTTTTTATTTTGGGGGGTTTGGTGGGTGGGGGGTTTTACTGTTAGGGGGGGGGGGCTTAGTATATTTTTTAGGAAAAAAAATGTTTAACTTAGGGCAATGCCCTACAAAAGGCCCTCTTAAGGGCTATTGGTAGTTTATTCTTAGATTAGGGGGTGTTTTTATTTTGTGGGGGCTTTTTTATTTTCATAGGGATTAGGTTTATTTTTTTATTTTGGATAATGTGGTTTTATTATTTTCTGTTAGACTTCTTTATTTTGTGTAATTTTAGATTAATTTAATGTAATCTTAGTCATTAAATTAGTAATTTGCGTTGTGGGGGTTGGCAGTTTAGGAGTTAATTAAATTAGGTTTAATGTGTTGTGGGGGTTGGCAAATTAGGGGTTAATATGTTAATTACGTTTATTGCGTTGTGGTGGATGGCGGTTTAGGGGTTAATAAATTAATTATTTAATTTGTGATGTGGGGGAATGGCGGTTTAGGGGTTAATAGATGTATTAGGTGGTTTGCGATGTTGGGGTTGGCGGATTTAGGAGGAGTTGATTTGCCTGCAGAATTTGCTGCATGGGTATCTTCTGAGGTACCTGTGGTGTGCAAGAGGAAAATTTTAGATTCACATAGTAAGGTTTCTGTTCCTTCTCCTGCTACACAGGTTGCCCTCCCTCATAAGTCTGATGAGGAGGATACGTCGGTAGCCTCTGAGGCTGAATCTCAGATTCGGACAGTATAATTCCTTCATCTGATGCTGAAGTAGTATACTTCAGATTTTAGCCTAAACACCTTCGTGTATTGTTAAAGGAGGTTTTGGCTACCTTGGACAACTCCAATATGTCTGTCAACCACAAGAATATAGTAAACTTATAATACTATAATGTCCCTTCCTCTTGGAAGTGTTTCCTGTTCTAGGCCGTGCAACGGAGATTTTTTAAAAGGAATGGGAAAAGTCAGGGATAAGTCAGGGATTCCTTTTTTCTCCTCTCCTGTCTTTAAAAAGATGTTTCCAGTCGCTAGCTCCATTTGAGATTCAGGTGCACGGTGCCCTACGTAGAGGTCTTTTGTTGGCTAAAAGCTCTCTTATCCCTAAAGAGACTTATTGAGACTTATTCAATGGAGATGTATATTCATCAAGGTCTTAAGTGACAACCTACAGTTTGTATTGCCAATGTGTCAAGTGCGGCATCTTATTGGTGTGACGCCTTGTCTGATTCTATTCTGGTAGAGTCTCCTTTGAAGAACCAAGACAGAATTAAAAGGTCCTCAGGTTAGCCTATTCCTTTATTTCTGATATCTCCATGATGGCTTCACTGTGCCAGGGTGTTGTGGCTAAAATCTTTGTCAGCAGAGCTTCTGGGGCTTCCCTAGAAGGGTAAGACCTTGTTTGGATCTGGTCTGGCAGAATTTTTTTCTGATTTCATGGGTAGAGAATGGTCTTTTTATCACAAGAAAAACAGACCTTATGGACGTCAGAGTAATTTTCATCCTTTTCGTAGCTTCTAAGAAAAGTCTTCCTCTTCCAAGCAGGAACAGTCCAAGTCTTCTTGGAGACCCATTCAGTCTAGTAACTAGGGGAAGCAATCAAAGAAACTCGCAGCTGGGTCTAAATCAGCATGCAGGGTTTGGCCCGATCTGGGATCGGATCAAATGTGGGCTCTGGACATAGCGTTTTAGGGTTACAAGATATTGCAGGCAGTATTGCGGGTGGTTAGGGTTTTTTTTAACACTTATTGTGGGTGGTTAGTTTTTTTTTTTTTTAACATTTATTGTGGGTGGTTAGTTGTTTTTTTTTTTTAAATGATCTGTTTGCCTTTGCTGCATCCTGGGATCGGATCAAGTGTGGGCTCTGGACATGCATTTCAGGGTTACAAGATAGAATTCATAATTTTTGCTCCAGGGGGCAGGTTCCACCTCTCTAGTTTATCTGCAGTTCAGATAATAAAGGAGGCATTCTTGAAATGAGTTCAGGATCTTTCCTCCCTGGGAGTGATTGTTCTAGTTCTTGTAAAGGTACAGGTTCTAGGATTCTATTCTACTCTGTTCGTGGTTCCCAAAAGAGTAGGAACTTTTTGTCATAATCTACTCCTCAAGTGTCTCAGCAATGTTCCCTTCCACAAGGATGATTAAGTTCATGACATTCATCTTTTTAGACAAACTCTGTCAGTTTGTGAGAATTGCAGTGGCGCCCTCCTGGACAACATATTGGTTCAGACGCCATCTTTTCAACAAACACAGTCTCATTCCGAGATCTTGTGGTCTTTTATACGTTCCATGGATGTGAAGTGAATCTGGAATAGAGTTCCCTTGTTCCGGCTTCAGGGGTAGCTTTCTTAGGGACCATAATAGATTCCCTATCTATGAATATATCTTGCCAGAGGTCATTCCAGGAGTGGACAACTGGGAAGCAGATTTACTGAGCAGACAGACATTTCATCCAGGGGAGTGGGCTCTCCATCCGGAGTTGTTCTCCAGGTTAACCCTCAAATGGGGGGTATCGGAGTTGGATCTGATGGCATCTCAGCAGACTGCCAAGCTTCCAAGGTACGGTTCAAGGTCAAGAAATACGCAGGCAGTTCTGATAGATGCTCTGGCAGTTCCTTGTGGGTTTGGCAGTTCCTTGGGGGATCGGTCTAGTTTATCTGTTTCCTCAATTTGCACTCCTTCCACAAATCATTGCTCGTATCAAACAGGAGAGAGCATCAGTAATTCTAATAGCTCCTGCATGGCTTTGCAGGATCTTCTATGCAGACCTAGTGAAAACGTCATCTCTGCCACCTGACTGCTTGGAGATTGAACGCTTAGTTTTGTCTAAGCGTGGTTTTTCTGAGTCGGTCATTGAGACCATGACCCAGGCTCGCAAGCCTGTTACTCGAAAGATTTACCATAAGGTATGGTGTAAATACCTTTATTGGTGTGAATCTAAGGGTTACTCTTGGAGTAGGGTTAGGATTCCTAGAATTTTGTCTTTTCTCCAGGAAGGTCTGGAGAAGGGGTTGTCAGTCAGTACTCTAAAGGATCAGATTTGTGCTTTATCTATTCTGTTACATAAGTGTTTGGCGGATATGTCAGATGTTCAATCCTTTTGTCAGGCCTTGGTCAGAATCAGGCCTGTGTATAAGTCAGTTACTCCACCTTGGAGTCTTAACCTTGTTCTTAAGATTTTGCAGCAGGCTCCGTTTGAGCCATTGCATTCCATAGATATTAAATTGTTATCTTGGGAGGTTTTGTTTCTTGTTGCTATTTCTTCTGCGAGGAGAATTTCGGAACTCTCGGCTTTGCAGTATGATTCACCTTACCTTATCTTTCATGTGGATCAGGTGGTCCTGCATACTAGGTTGGGTTTTCTTCCTAAGGTGGTTTCAGTTAGAAATATTAATCAGGAAATTGTTGTTCCTTCTCTCTGTCCCAATCCTTCTTCTCATAAGGAGCGTCTGTTGCACAACTTGAATATTGTGCGTGCTTTAAAAGTCTATTTACAGGCAAATAAGGATTTTCGCCAGTCTTCTGCCCTTTTTGTTTGTTTCTCGGGGAAAGCGTAAGGGTCAGAAGGCTACTGCTACTTCTCTTTCTTTTTGGTTGAGAAGTATGATTTGTTTTACTTATGAGACTGCTGGACAACAGCCTCCTGAGAGAGTTACGGCTCATTCCATGGGGGCTGTCTTGTCTTCTTGGGCTTTCAAAAGAGAAGCTCCTGTGGAATAGATTTGTAAGGCTGCAACTTGGTCCTCTCTGCACACTTTTCCAAAATTTTATAAATTTGATACTTTTGCCTCAGCTGAGGTCTCTTTTGGGAGAAAGGTTCTTCAAGCGGTGGTGCCTTCTGTTTAGGTCTGCCTGTCTTGTTCTCCCTCCCTTGTCACCTGTGTTCTCTAGCTTGGGTATTGGTTCCCACTAGTTATTGATGACGTAGTCGACTCACCATATCTTAGGAAAGAAAACAAAATTTATGCTTACTGATACATTTCTTTCTTTCCGGATATGGTGAGTCCACGACCCCACCCTTAAATTTAAGACAGTCATTTTTTACTAAACCTACTACTTTGTGTTAGTCCTTTTTCCATTTCCCTTCGGTCGAATAACTGGGAAATATGAGTAGTGGAGTAATACTTAACAGCTTTGCTGTGGTGCTCTTTGCCTCCTCCTGCTGGCCAGGAGTGATATTCCCACTAGTAATTGATGATGTTGTGGACCATATCAGGAAATAAATTTATCAGGTAAGCATCAAATTTTGTTTTTAACCATGTTAAATAGTGCTCTTTCATATGCACAGTAGACATTTTTAGAATTGACTGTCCCTTTGAGATTTCAATGCACACCGTAGACCATCTGGCCACACCCTTTATCAATGTGACCACGCCCACAACCTGCCCTAACCCAACCCATAACTTATAGCAACTCTGGGCTAGAAGTGGGGTGGTATATTGCATTTTCGTGATTGCGATAACTCTAATAGAGTTAATATTTTTACGCTAGTCGGGTTGCGCTCGTATTACAAGGTAAATAAACTTATTTTGCTAAAGCGGTAACCCGACAAGTGCAAAAATCTGAACATCGAATATCGCGTGCGCATTCATGTATTCCCCCATAGATGTCAAAGGAGAAAAAAGTGGAAAGAAAAACACCCAACTATCACGCAAACACTATATAGCATTTTCACAATTGCGCTATCCCAACAAGAAATATTCCAATGTTCTTAACATAAAGGAATATGTTCTATTTTTTCATAATTAAATATTTCTACATATATCTGATGATTTATAAAACAAATATATATGTATATGATTATATATAGGTATAGATATATACTGATATATATAAGAATATCTATTTATAAATAATGATGTCGCGAAGAGTTCCCGGCGAACATAGCATGTTTGCGTTCGCCGCGGCGGGTGAACATATGCGATGTTCGATCCGCCCCCTATTCGTCATCATTGAGTAAACTTTGACCCTGTATCTCACAGTCTGCAGACACATTCCAGCCAATCAGCAGCAGACCCTCCCTCCCAGACCCTCCCAGCTCCTGGACAGCAGCCATTTTAGATTCATTCGGAAGCTGTTAGTGAGAGGAGGGACAGTGTAGCTGCTGGTGATTTAATAGGGAAATTGATAGCTAGGCTAGTGTATTCAGTGTCCACTACAGTCCTGAAGGACTCATCTGATCTCTGCTGTAAGGACAGCACCCCAAAAAGCCCTTTTTAGGGCTAGAACATCATTTTATTTTATTTTTTTTCCTGTGTAATCTAATTGCAGTTGCCTGCCTGCCAAGCCACTTGCCCAGTGCCACCACTCATATCTGGTGTAACAGTAGTGTACATTTAAAAAAAAAACTTTTTTGACTGTGAAACATCAGTCTGCTAGTGTAATCTAATTGCAGTTGCCTGCCTGCCAGCGTGTGTGCCAGGCTCACAGCTTATACTGCGTCCACTTGCCCAGTGCCACCACTCATATCTGGTGTAACAGTAGTGTAAACTTTAAAAAAAAAAAAACTTTTTTGACTGTGAAACATCAGTCTGCCAGTGTAATCTAATTGCAGTTGCCTGCCTGCCAGCGTGTGTGCCAGGCTCACAGTGTATACTGTGCCCACTTGCCCAGTGGCCCCACTCATATCTGGTGTAACAGTAGTGTAAACTTTAAAAAAAAAAAAACTTTTTTGACTGTGAAACATCAGTCTGCTTGTGTAATCTAATTTCAGTTGCCTGCCTGCCAGCATGTGTGCCAGGCTCACAGCGTATATACTGTGCCCACTTTCCCAGTGCCACCACTCATATCTGGTGTAACAGTAGTGTAAATTTAAAAACAAAAAACTTTTTGGACTGTGAAACATCAGTCTGCTTTTTTGTGTCAGGCTCACAGCTTATACTGTGCCCACTTGCCCAGTGCCACCACTCATATCTTGTTTAATAGTAGTGTAAGTGTACATTTAAAAACCAAAAAATGTTTTTGGACATGAGTAGCTCGGCATCCAACCTTGTGCAAATGGGGTCTTTCATGCTGTCGTGCCTGTTGAGTGACCCTCGTATAAAAAAGCTGAAGGAGAACGACCTGTACTGGGTGTCCACGCTACTAGACCCCCGGTATAAGCATAAAGTGCCTGAAATGTTACAGAATTACCGCAAGTTGGAAAGGATGCAGCAGTTCCAAAATAAATTAAAAAGTATGCTTTACACAGCATATAAGGGTCATGTCACAGCACAACGGGAATCTAACAGGGGAAGAGGTGAAACTAATCCTACGACTCCCACGACCACGCCAGCAAGGACAGGACGCTTTACAGACGTGTTGTTGATGGAGGACATGCAGAGCTTTTTAACCCCTATGCATCGCCACAGCCCTTCGGGGTCCACCCTCAGAGAATGACTCGACCGACAGGTAGCAGACTACCTCGCCTTAACTGCAGATCTCAACACTCTGAGGAGCGATGAACCCCTTGACTACTGGGTGTGCAGGCTTGACCTGTGGCCTGAGCTATCCCAATTTGCGATAGAACTTCTGGGCTGCCCTGCTTCAAGTGTCCTGTCAGAAAGGACCTTCAGTGCAGCAGGAGGTATTGTCACTGAGAAGAGAAGTCGCCTAGGTCAAAAAAGTCTAGATTACCTCACCTTTATTAAGATGAATGAGGGATGGATCCCGAAGGGACTGACATATGGGCGATACATTCGAGTAAAAAAGGCCTGATGAGATGAGCTGCCTTGGGCTAAAAATGGTCCACACGGTGCTGTATTTTATCTTCGAATGCCGGATGACTTGCGTGACCTATCCACCACAAACTAGGGTTCAAGCCGCAATGTTTTAGGGCACTTTCTGCCTGGGAAACAAACATCAATTTTTCTGGCCGCTGCTACAGCAGCGGCTGCAACAATACCTAATTTTTCAGGCTTGTGTACATACCTAATTTTTCTGGCCTCTGGTGCAGCACTGTGGCTTCAAAAACCAAACCAATAACAAAGGCACATAACAGGGATTAAACTGATAGGAATAGTACTACTTAACACACCACTCCTATCTTGTGGCACATTAGATTGCACGCGCAGTGCCCCAAATTTGAAGTAGGAGGACCGACCAAGCATCTTTTTTCATCTCCCGGTTCCTAAAATAATCCATGCCATATACACGTCCCCTGATAGGGGACGGAACAGGGATTAAACTGATAGGAATAGTACTACTTAACACACCTTATAATAACGCAGAGAGAGGCAACGCAGAGAGTGGAGTCTGAAGAAGAGGAGTCAGAGGAGGAAGGTGGCTTTGAGGAGGTGGAAGACCAAACACAGCAGGCGTCCCAGGGGGCTTGTTGTCACCTTTCGGGACCTTTGGTGTTGTACGTGGCTGGGTGGAGGAAGAGACCTTCAATGACATCAGTAAGGACAAGGAACGGGACATGGCTAGCTTGGTATCCAACCTTGTGCAAATGAGGAGTTTGCGTTTGTGCAATTGGACTGTTTGCGGTGGGTTAAACGGGGAGTTTGGTCTGTTACTGTGAAGCGGGCGTAACCCTTACACTACCTGATCGATACAACATCATACCTGATGTTTTAAAGCACATTATTCCAAACAATTTAGGAATGTTAGGTGATTTATGCCCTTTATGGATTAAAACCAGACTCTGCATCAACTATGTAATTTTCCGTGGGAGTTTTGCCATGGATCCCCCTCCGGCATGCCACAGTCCAGGTGTTAGTCCCCTTGAAACAACTTTTCCATCACTATTGTGGCCAGAAAGAGTCCCTGTGGGTTTTAAAATTCGCCTGCCTATTGAAGTCAATGGGGGTTCGCCCGGTTCGCCCGTTCGTGAACTTTTGCGGACGTTCGCCGTTCGCGAATGTAAAATTTTAAGTTTGCGACATCACTATTTATTAGATGTTGTTATTATAAGTGTAACTGTACTATGTAATGTATTTATTAGATGTTGTTATTATAAGTGTAACTGTACTTTGTAATGTATTTTTGAAGTGTTTTGTGACACTTTTTAGTTTCTTAAAACAGTTAACCAGAACTCTGAGATCGCTGTAGCAATTGTAGCTCAACTTGTAATATCAGCGCAATTAAAATTGCTCGCTTAAACACAATATCACTTGCGCAAAAACGTTTGCGCCTCACTTGTTATCTAGCCCTCTGTGTTTGGGTCACCAAGACTTTGCCCCTGGCATTCTAAAGACATCTGACTGAAAATGTTGGGAGTTATGTAGTCAGGAGGGATCCTTATTGAATTTCTGCTGCCCCCTAGTGCTGCCTTTGTGTATTGTTGCACTGTGCCTTTGTGTATTGTTGCTTCAAGGCTAAAGTAATCATATAGAATAGATGCTTATTTGCAGCTACTGTATGACAGAAATAAATAGGGTTAAATAATAGCTTGTGCAGTCGCCTATCATACAGCAATGCATAAAATGACTGCTGGGTGTCCCCATAATGACACAGTACGTTTGCTAGTGACAGCAGAGGTCTGATGGTTTGTTTTGTGTCTTTCAGTGAAATATGAGCCGTGTCTGAACCCCGGAGTCCCAGAGAATGGTTATCAGACCCTCTATAAGCATCACTATCAGGCGGGTGAGGCATTACGCTTCTTCTGCTATGAGGGCTTTGAACTGATAGGAGAAGTCACCATCACCTGTGTTCCTGGGCACCCGTCCCAATGGACTAGCCAACCCCCTCTGTGCAAAGGTAAGTGGGTCATAGAGCCCTGGCACATGTCCCTACCAATGACCACACAGAGATCAGCTGATAAACTCTACTAGTGCTTTATAGCACCAACATACTGTCACTTCCATTTCCATTTAATGAAAAATGCTGCCAGGCTGCCATGTGCTGAAAATACAGTGAGACAGAGCAGAGCCCCTGCATCCTGTATATACAAATGCCCCTGCAACCTGAATATACAAATGCCTCTGAATCCTGTATATACAAATGCCCCTGCAACCTGAATATACAAATGCCTCTGAATCCTGTATATACAAATGCACCTGCAACCTGAATATACAAATGCCCCTGCATCCTGTATATACAAATGCCCCTGCAACCTGAATATACAAATGCCCCTGCATCCTGTATATACAAATGCCCCTGCAACCTGAATATACAAATGCCTCTGAATCCTGTATATACAAATGCCCCTGCAACCTGAATATACAAATGCCTCTGAATCCTGTATATACAAATGCCCCTGCATTAGGGAGTGCCCGGGCACATCTGGCAGAGCTCTGCAACCTGTATATACAAATGCCCCTGCATTAGGGAGTGCCCGGGCACATCTGGCAGAGCTCTACAACCTGTATATACAAATGCCCCTGCATCCTGTATATACAAATGCCCCTGTAACCTGTATATACAAATGCCCCTGCAACCTGAATATACAAATGCCTCTGCATCCTGTATATACAAATGCCCCTGGATCCTGTATATACAAATGCCCCTGCAACCTGTATATACAAATGCCCCTGCATTAGCTAGTGCCAGGGCACATCTGACAGAGCCGTGCAACCTGTATATAGAAATGCCCCAGCAACCTGTATATACAAATGCCCCAGCAACCTGTATATGCAAATGCCCCTGCATCCTGTATATACAAATGCCCCTGTAACCTGTATATACAAATGCCACTGCATCCTGTATATAGAAATGCCCCAGCATCCTGTATATACAAATGCCCCTGCATCCTGTATATACAAATGCCCCTGCAACCTGTATATAGAAATGCCCCTGCATCCTGTATATACAAATGCCCCTGCATCCTGTATATACAAATGCCCCTGCAACTTGAATATAGAAATGCCCCTGCATCCTGTATATACAAATGCCCCTGCAACCTGTATATACAAATGCCCCAGCAACCTGTATATGCAAATGCCCCTGCATCCTGTATATACAAATGCCACTGCATCCTGTATATAGAAATGCCCCAGCATCCTGTATATACAAATGCCCCTGCATCCTGTATATACAAATGCCCCTGCAACCTGTATATAGAAATGCCCCTGCATCCTGTATATACAAATGCCCCTGCATCCTGTATATACAAATGCCCCTGCAACTTGAATATAGAAATGCCCCTGCATCCTGTATATACAAATGCCCCTGCAACCTGTATATACAAATGCCCCTGCAACTTGTATATAGAAATGCCCCTGCATCCTGTATATACAAATGCCCCTGTAACCTGTATATACAAATGCCCCTGCAACCTGTATATACAAATGCCCCTGTAACCTGTATATGCAAATGCCCCTGCAACCTGTATATACAAATGCCCCTGTAACCTGTATATACAAATAAAAAAGAGAGTCAGTAGCACCTCTAGGCTAACTTTCCAGATATGATAATATAAATAGATATAATATATAGAGAGTGAAACAATGCGATTAAAATCAAATCTCCTAAAAATAATCTATCAAATTAAATATTCTATTAAATTAAGAACCCAGGTTAGCATAATAAAAAATGCAAATAGTACAGTTCATAAAGCATTCACACGAAACTGATATCTTCTCGGGATATAACAAATAACTATAAAAAACATTTATAAAATACATTAATAATTTAATAACATTAATAATAATACAAACAATTAATACACCGGTGTATTGATAATAACTTGTAACTTTGTAACTCTGTATATACAAATGCCCCTGCATAAGGAAGTGCCCGGGCACATCTGGCAGAGCACTGCAACCTGTATATAGAAATGCCCCTGCAACCTGTATATAGAAATGCACCTGCAACCTGTATATACAAATGCCCCTGCGACCTGTATATACAAATGCACCTGCAACCTGTATATACAAATGCCCCTGCAAACTGTATATACAAATGCACCTGCATCCTGTATATACAAAAGTCCCTGCAACCTGTATATACAAAAGTCCCTGCAACCTGTATATACAAATACCCCTGCAACCTGTATATACAAATGCCCCTGCATCCTGTATATACAAATGCCCCTGTAACCTGTATATACAAATGCCCCTGTAACCTGTATATACAAATGCCCCTGTAACCTGTATATACAAATGCCCCTGCATGAGGAAGTGCCCGGGCAGATCTGGCAGAGCCCTGCAACCTGTATATACAAATGTCCCTGCATCCTGTATATACAAATGTCCCTGCAACCTGCATATACAAATGCCCTTGCAACCTGTATATACAAATTCCCCTGCATCCTGTATATACAAATGCCCCGTAACATGTATATACAAATGCACCTGCAACCTGTATATACAAATGACCCTGTAACCTGTATATACAAATGTCACTGCATCCTGTATTTACAAATGCCCCTGCAACCTGTATATACAAGTTCACCTGCAACTTGTATATACAAGTTCACCTGCAACCTGTATATACAAGTTCACCTGCAACCTGTATATATAAATTCCCCTGTAACCTGTATATACAAATTCCCCTGCATCCTATATATACAAATGCCCCTGCAACTTGTATATACAAATGCCCCTGCAACTTGTATATACAAATGCCCCTGCAACTTGTATATACAAATGCCCCTGCAACCTGCATATACAAATGCACCTGCATCCTGTATATACAAATGCCCCTGCATCCTGTATATACAAATGCACCTGCAACCTGTATATACAAATGCACCTGCAACCTGTATATACAAATGCACCTGCAACCTCTATATACAAATGCCCCTGCAACCTGTATATAGAAATGCCCCTGCATCCTGTATATACAAATGCCCCTGCAACCTGTATATACAAATGCTTCTGCAACCTGTATATATAAATGCCCTTGTAACCTGTATATACAAATGCCCCTGCATCCTGTATATACAAATGCACCTGTAACCTGTATATACAAATGCACCTGTAACCTGTATATTCAAATGCCCCTGCAACCTGTATATGCAAATGCCCCTGCAACCTTTTTATACAAATGCCCCTGCAACCTGTATATACAAATGCTTCTGCAACCTGTATATATAAATGCCCTTGTAACCTGTATATACAAATGCCCCTGCATCCTGTATATACAAATGCCCCTGCATCCTGTATATACAAATGCACCTGTAACCTGTATATACAAATGCACCTGTAACCTGTATATACAAATGCACCTGCAACCTGTATTTACAAATGCCCCTGTATCCTGTATATTCAAATGCCCCTGCAACCTGTATATGCAAATGCCCCTGCAACCTTTTTATACAAATGCCCCTGCAACCTTTTTATACAAATGCCCCTGCAACCTGTATATACAAATGCCCCTGCATCCTGTATATACAAATGTACCTGCAACCTTTTATATAGAAATGCCCCTGCATCTTGTATATACAAATGCCCCTACAACCTGTATATATACACATGCCCCTGCATCCTGTATATGCAAATGCCCCTGCATCCTGTATATACAAATACCCCTGCAACCTGTATATACAAATGCCCCTGCATCCTGTATATACAAATGCCCCTGCAACCTTTATATACAAATGCCCCTGTAACCTGTATATACAAATGCCCCTGCAACCTGTATATACAAATCCCCCTGCATCCTGTATATACAAATGCACCTGTAACCTGTATATACAAATGCCCCTGCAACCTGTAAATGCAAATGCCCCTGCAACCTGTATATGCAAATGCCCCTGCAACCTGTATATACAAATGCCCCTGCATCCTGTATATACAAATGTACCTGCAACCTTTTATATAGAAATGCCCCTGCATCTTGTATATACAAATGCCCCTACAACCTGTATATACACATGCCCCTGCATCCTGTATATACAAATGCCCCTGCAACCTGTATATACAAATGCCCCTGCATCCTGTATATACAAATGCCCCTGCAACCTTTATATACAAATGCCCCTGTAACCTGTATATACAAATGCCCCTGCAACCTGTATATACAAATCCTCCTGCATCCTGTATATACAAATGCCACTTCATCCTGTATATATAAATGCCCCTGCAACCTTTTTATACAAATGCCCCTGCAACCTTTTTATACAAATGCCCCTGTAACCTGTATATACAAATGCCCCTGCATCCTGTATATACAAATGCCCCTGCATCCTGTATATACAAATGCCCCTGCAACCTGTATATACAAATGCCCCTGCAACCTGTATATACAAATGCCCCTGCATCCTGTATATACAAATGCCCCTGCATCCTGTATATACAAATGCCCCTGCAACCTTTATATACAAATGCCCCTGTAACCTGTATATACAAATGCCCCTGCAACCTGTATATACAAATCCTCCTGCATCCTATATATACAAATGCCACTTCATCCTGTATATATAAATGCCCCTGCAACCTTTTTATACAAATGCCCCTGCAACCTTTTTATACAAATGCCCCTGTAACCTGTATATACAAATGCACCTGTAACCTGTATATACAAATGCACCTGCAACCTTTATATACAAATGCCCCTGTAACCTTTATATACAAATGCACCTGTAACCTGTATATACAAATGCCCCTGTAACCTGTATATACAAATGCCCCTGTAACCTGTATATACAAATGCCCCTGTATATACAAATGCATGAGGGAGTGCCTGGGCACATCTATGCTTAGGACTAGGGGGCAGTTTCCAGTGTGTAAATAGATAAGTTATTTTGTATATAATGCTGGCCACAGACAGAGCATACAGTATAAATAGTTTCCAATTTACTTCTATTATCAAATGAGCTTTGCTCTCATGGTATTCTTTGTTGAAGTGATACCTAGGTAGCATCTGTAGCTACATGGCAGAAAATAGTGCTGCCCTCTAGTGCTCTTGTAAATGAATAACATTCTTACAAAACTGCTGCCATATAGGGCTCCAGAGTCCAGGCACGTGCACTCTCCTGAGCTTACTTCTCAGCTTTTCAACAAAAGATACCAAGAGAACCAAGAACATTTGATAATAGAGGTAAATTAGAAAATTGCTGCTCTATATGAATAATGAAAGAAAGATGTGGGTTTCATGTCCCTTTAACAAAAAAAAATTGTCATTGACCCTATGACTGCAGATTTGCACTGTGATTGAACTACTAAAAAAAACATAATTGTCCCATACAGCTGTGACAAGGGACAAAGACAAATAAAAACACACTGATTGGGTCTTTTTGTCTTGCAGTTGCCTATGAGGAGCTTCTGGATGACAGAAAGTTGGAAGGTCTAAGTTGGCCCTTGTTGTGATGTCACTTCCTGTATACACTTGCTCTCCATTGATATCATCTTCATTGCTGTTGCGTCACCAGATCCTGTTGTCCATGACATTACATCATTTCCTGTTATGTTCCTACCACTTCATTTGTTCCATGAAACTTCACTTTCTGCTACCAAACATCACTGCTTCACGTCTCCAGGCATCATTATCCTTCATTACTACATCATTTCTGAGGTTTGTGGTCATTGTGCCATTTTATCTGCCTCTATAAAAGACAAACAGAGTTCCAATTGGCTAATGTAGTTTTCCATTTTCTTTCTTTTGTAGTCACCCAGACAACAGACCCCTCCCACCAAATGGAAGGCGGGAATATCGCACTGGCCATCTTCCTGCCAATCATTCTGGTCATCCTGCTGATTGGTGGAATTTACATCTATTATACAAAGTGAGTTTGCTGTAATAATAGTGTAACTGGTTCAATAGCAAGTGGCAATGTATAGATTTAATATAATAGTACTGTTCAAAATAAATTATAATTTAATATATATTAAAGGGACAGTCTACACCAGAATTGTTATTGTTTTAAAAGATAGATAATCCCTTTATTACCCATTCCCCAGTTTTGCATAACCAACACTGCTATATTAATATACTTTTAACCTCTGTGATTATCTTGTATCTAAGCCTATGCAAACTGCCCCTTTATTTCAGTTCTTTTGACAGACTTGCAGTTTAGCCAATCAGTGCCTGCTCCCAGATAACTTCACGTGCATGAGCACAGTGTTATCTATATGAAACACGTAAACTAACACCCTCTAGTGGTGAAAAACTGTTAAAATGCATTCTGAAAAGAGGTGGCCTTCAAGGTCTAAGAAATTAGCATATGAACCTCCTAGGTTAAGCTTTCAACTAAGAATATCAAGAGAACAAAGCAAAATTGGTGATAAAAGTAAATTGGAAAATTGTTTAAAATTACATGCCCTATCTGAATCATGAAAGTTTATTTTGGACTAGACTGTCCCTTTAATATATAATATATATTTATTTTGGCCCATTTTCCTGTAATAAATATCTGTAAATTGTGGATTTGCAGCCCAGAAAACGTAAAGAGCATATGGCAACATTATAAATCAGTAAATTATTGCCCCTGTATATATCCCTAATTTGAAGTTTGTTATCTTAAAATTTCTGCTGAACCCAAAAAATGGTGATTTTGCTAACACAATCTCAAGACTCAAGTCTGGATTGGTTCCCCCAAATAAGGAAAGATGTGGGTGAAGTTAAAAAATAAAAAATAATAGCAGCAAACAAGGTGTTAACGTGTTATAATATAGTTCAGACTCTGCCGATATGTTAAACTATATGAAGAGTGCAGGAAAATGTTGTACTTACAAGGTGTTTACTGTCCCTTTAATGCTCTGACATGCATGATATGAATGTAAAATCTAAACTATAAGTGTACAAACTGCAAATACATAAATACAAAAGAATCTAGGTTATGTCTCCCAGTCCCAAGCACTAAGTATAAAATAAAACATAAAGTACCTTTTAGTGTTTATTCTCTTCTGTTCCTTAATTTCTAAAAAATATCAAGATCTGGTTCAGAAAACAATTTATTTATCTGCTAATTTATCCTTTATAAGAGAGTTCACAGGAACAGGTCCTGCTGGGTGTGCACGTTCAGCGATGACAATCACATGTTGTAGAATAAAGCTACCTATAGTCGTGCTTCTAGTAATCTCACAGAGCTGTTTGTGTTTATTCATTTGTAGGTTTCAGGGGAAATCCCTTTTTGGATTCTCATTCCCAGCCTCTCACTCATATAGTCCAATCACCGTGGAGTCCGATTTCAACAACCCATTGTATGAGGCCGGGGTAAGTGTGAGACCGAGGGGCAGGGAAAAGCTGGTACTGACACTGTGAGGGGGCTCTCTCTATATTGGATAGTGGCTCCCACTGTGTGAGTGAGGGAATGCAACTTTCATGTAATGGGGTAATGGATGGCACTGCCACTCTGAGGGAGAGTTGACACTGTCATGTAATAGGATAGAGGCTGGTACTTCCACTGTATGATGGGCCCTGCTTTTTCATAAAATTAGGTAGAGGTTGGCATTGCTACTGTATGAAGGGAGGGGCCTGAAACTGGCATTTAATAGGGAAGGTCTGGTATTGTCGCTATAGGGGATAGAGGTTTGCATTGGTAGGGGCGCTGGCATTGTCACTATAGGGGATAGAGCCTTGCACTGACAGTAGGGGCTGGCATTGTTGTTATAGGGGATAGAGGCTAGCACTGCTAGGGCGGCTGGCATTGTTGCTATGGGGATAGAGGCTGGCACTGCTAGTTTGGGGCTGGCCTTGTTGCTGTAGGGCAGTGATGGAGAACCTTGGCACTCCAGCTGTTTCAGAACTACAATTCCCTTGATGCTTAGGCTCTATAAAGTTCAGTAAAGCATCATGGGAAATGTAGTTCTGAAACAGCTGGAGTGTTGCTATAGGGGATAAAGGCTGGCACTGATAGGAGGGGCTGACATTGTTGCTATAGGGGATAGAGGTTGGCACTGATAGGGGGCTGACATTGTTGCTAAATACGGTAGAGCCTGGCACTGTTGCTGTGTGATCACCTGTGTGAGACAAAACTGAAAATGAGTAAAAATGGTCCTGTATACGGTTAAACCATATAGGACTTGTGATGTGCCATTGATTCCATGTAACTTGCTGAGAACAGAACAAGAGAATGTATCTTTGGTGAAATGGGGAGAAGCGCATCAGTGAATGTTTGTAGAGAGATTTAAATTGTGGTTTCAGTTACCTGGCATTTCTGAGGAGTAGGAGAAACACTAATATAATTGTTTGCATTTTCTTGTCCTGTATAAAACTACTTTAATGCTTGTGGAGTTATTTCCCTGACTACCAATAGAGCTGCGGCGCTACCATAATCTTGTTACATTATGTTTAACTCTCAAGATAACAGCACCGGTAACAAACTCTTATTTTACAATATTGAATTCCCTTTCATGTTCTTTTGGTTCCTCCACTGGTGGCTTTGAGCTTTAGGGAGGTGGGCAATGGACACTTTATCATGGCGTTCTCTGTAGGGTAGGCACTGCCAGTGTACATGCTTTGGCCAGCTTGGTATTGCAACCGTTCTGCATAGTAACATTTTCTTTTCTTTCTAGGACACAAGGGAGTATGAGGTTTCGATCTGATGTCATTTCAGTCTGGAGGCCGTTTGGGGCAGAGGGGGGTGGGGAGATACACAGGGGTTATACGATTATACACAGAATGGGGGTTCTTTATTTACAGATCATCACCACAAGCTGCACAGTCCCCTCATCTTGCGACCTTTCACCCCTTGCTATGTGACTTTTCACCTTTGTAACTGTCATTTGTGCCAAAGTAATACTACAAATGTCTGTGCTCCAGAGAGGCCTGCAGAGCGTTGTGCCATCACCCCCCCACCAGAGACCTGCAGGGCTTCCCGTCATTAATCCTCCCCTTTGCCAGAGACCCATAGGGCTCTATTCCATTGGCACCTCCTCTTCCAGAAAGGACTGGAGCAAATAGCTCAGCTGCAAAGACCATCACATTTTTGCTATCTAGCTGCATCTGTTCTCACCTTTTGCGGGAGATAAAAAAAAAAAATGGCCGCCAAGCTGCAGCTTCTAGTAGCACAATGGGGGTAGAAATGTCTATATCTCCCATAACGCCTGTCTACATCACTCCCAACTCCGCTTCTCAAACTGGCTTTATTTTCAGGCAATAAATAGCAATCTTTCTTAGAAAATGAAACATTTTCTCTGTTACAAGAACGGCTTCCCTGCTACACCATGTCTCTTCCTATAGGGAACTTTATAACCCTCTGTCACAGGGATGTCCTAACACTACCTCTATTGTCAGGTGGTGAACACAAAATGGAGTCTCTCACATGGTTTCTGATAATGGTTATATGACTAAGAAATATCACAACCATTTTTATCTGGCAGTGAGGGTTGGGTCAGCGAAAATGGGAGAGAATTCTTAGAGTGCACAATTTGGCATGACTAGAGAGCTGGAGAACTTCCGATTGGCTTTGGCTGCAACTTAACTCCCACAAGATTTGCTTCTTTTTTTTTTAAATTTAATGTGAATTTAACTTTTAATTTATTTCACTGCAACTGTTTGTGACCCTGTCTGATTTCTATTAAACCCTTTTTGTTTAATAACTCTCCTTGTCTGGTTAATTGCAAACTTGCCTCAATAATGATGAATCCCTCAATGTTTTTAGGGTCTTCATTTCTGTGCCTATCCAGAAAATGAGATTGTAGGAGTCTACATACAAGGTAGGTTTTCTTATTATCTGAGCTTAGGAGTCGCCACAGTTGAGGAAGTTAGATAGCAGAAGAGTAGCAAAACATTTATGGTCTGATCCTAAGCATGTTACCGAAGTTCACCTGTGTAGACCTCATTGGCATCTATAGCTTGCTTTTTTTTTTTTTTTAAATGGCAAAAAATAAAATCGTCTTGGTTGTGTCTTGTGAGGAAGTGAAACATGTCAGGAACTGGACAAAGTTTAGATTTGGGCAACAAAAATTAGTTATAATAGAGTCATGTGACCTCCAGGCAAAATGCACGAGGAGATGGTGTGATAACTTGTCAACAGTTCATTTGGGGTGTAGGGAATAAAGGTGTCCAGAAGGAGGTTTTGGAGGAGTTAAGGACCATTAAACTTGACATCTCAACAACACATACAATGTTTCATTATTTTGCAGCCTTTTACTGTAAAATACCTCTAAAAATGGTGCTTGTTTGACTCTCCCATGGAGGCTTGGGTTAATACCTTTAGGCAATTTATGTGAGCTTTTGTTTACTTTTCCTTCCCTAAGCTTCTATGGTGTCACATGCTTTTAAAAGGTGGATTATCAGTTTTGCATCAACAATCACAATAGGCAAACAATTATTTGCAATAGTAACCAAGGGGACAGGCTTCCTCTGGCTGCACATGTGCAAACAGAGTTTGTGCTATATCAGATTAAGTGAATACAAGAGGGCAGGCTACCCCAGTCTGCACATGTGTAAACAGAGTTTGTGCTATATCCGATTAGTTTGTGATTGTTAGCAATGGTTCTTTTGTTCTGGGGGACAGGGAAATCAATGAAAAGAATAAACAAAATAGAAATCAATGAAAAGAATAAACAAAATATTCTAATTTTACAAAATAAAGCTGCAGTTTTTATTGCAAAATTATTCTTATATATAAAAGTTCATAATTGTGTAGTTTACAGTTTGTGTTTAATGTCTCTAAGGTTTAGATTAAGAGAAGACAGGACAAGAGACAAGAAAGAGTGGCACAAGCGAGCAAGAAGGTTATGTCATGTGCAAGGTGGTAAAAGCAGGTGCCTTCCGTATACAGATGATGCTGAACATTAGTAAAGAGCCAAGAGAGATGTAGATTGAAAAGAGAAGGGGACCAAGAGTAATGCCTTAAGACACCCTAACAGTGGTAAAGGGGTAGAAGATATGCCAGGAGGGGACACTAAAGCTATGGTTAGAGATGGAACACAAAGAGGACTGTCACAAATGCCATAGCACTGACTGGTTTGGAGAAGGTGGTCACTCGTTAACAAGTAGCAATGGCTACAGACAGAGCAAGAAGGTTCAACAGGTAGTAATGGCTTTAGATGTGGTTGAGTAAGAGTATTTATAGGAACCAATATGAAGACAGATGGGCTTATAACTAGTGCAAGGGTGACAGGTGTAAGGAAAAAGTGATTTAGGCAAATGGTTGATAAAATGAATATGAAGACAGAACCATAAAGTTATTCTGTGGGTAGATAAAGGAAACAAACCCATATAGTGCTATTATAAGGTTTAAAATAATTGTCCTGGATTTGCTATATTGAATAGTGCCTATTGGAACCAGGTTTTTGGTCAGAAGCACCTATGTTAAGCTGAGTGCTGTGCCTGCCTGGCTTTGTCCCAGTGCGATTTAGGTTCTTTCCTGCAAGCTCTGAGCCCTGTGTAACAATGACTAATTAGGATGTGCAATTCAGACTAGGTTTTGAAACAAATGCCAAATATGGCCGCCGCCAGACTTATTCGGCTATTTTAGGAGCAGGATTTCTTCTTGTGAAAGTGCAACAGACTATGATCTGGATTTCCATCTTCGTGTTGTGCTGTCACAGGTGAAATCCAGCAAAGAAAATAGCTGAATGGAGCTGGCAGCGGCCGGATTCAGCATTTGTTTCATAACTTATAGTCTGAATTGCACATCCCTGACTGCAATGTTATATCACATCATAAAACATGTTGAAAACTTTGCATATACTAAAATGGCTAATTTAGTAAAAATAGTTTGCATAACAAAATTGTCAAGGTATATGTGAAGATTAATATATATATTATTATATATTTGGCTATCAGCACCAAATGATTAATTCATTTATAAGACTGATTGAGATAACTTAAGTTGTTTTAAAGGGAACATCAGTTTCATTGCCTGGATTACAGGGATCCCATACAATGAGTGGGGACGGGGTGTCTGGGATCTTTCTTTGAGGCATAATGAGATGCTCACAATTTCAAGGAAATTGAAATTAGCATGGGCCTGCTAATTACCCCTGAAAATCAGATACACATCTATGCTAGCTAAACAGAAAATATGTTGTATTGTAACTTTAAAATTCACTGAAAATATAACTGGTATAATGTTTCTTGTAGAAAGAATGTGTAATCTACTGTTTTTTTTTTTTTAAAAAAGAGTTGCTCAAATGAATATATATATTCAGATAACATTAAATGCATGCCTCAAACTGGATTGAAAATATATATATATATATATATATATATATATATATATATATATATATATATATATATATATATATATATATATATATATATATATGGGAGATACATTCAAATTTGTAATAGATTAAATGGCAATTGTGATAATCCCATTTTTGAAATATATATATAACATGTTTTTCTGTATTCCAGATGGGGCTAGAAGATGCTAAATATAGGATGGGATGACCTGGGTCATGTCATATGGTTATACACTAAAGGTTTATGAAACTTTAAATACATCTCTTGAAATATAGTGAGAGGATGTATGGAAGTCACTTTGATGTGATATGACTACAAAATATTGATGTTTGATATCAAATTGTAAATTTTCTGTTATGCTAAATTAAATATAAATGCTAGCAAGAGAAATTTATGAATGCAATCATTTAAAGTATGTTAAATAATCATTATATAGGGAGATATTTAAAATATAGCAAAAATGAATATTAGGACTGTATAGTTGTTTGTCTGCTGCACCCGATGGCCAAAATCCAGTATTACAGCCAGAAGGCCTTTGGCTGTTAAAAATGAAATTTCCCAGGGCCAATCCGATAAGACCTCCCAGGTGACCAATGTATGATCAGTTTCCGAAGGGCCAATCCATACGCAGATCTGTAGGGCCTCCCATATTGTTTCATCAATGATTATAACATATATAAGCTAAATGCAAGAGGAGGAGAGGACATGCTGCTGACCTTTACTGATAACTGATTGCTGGGCATTTAAAATACAGTTATTATAAGCAAAGCTGGGCTACCTTTTCTCATTGATTGCAAAATATACTTATTTGTCTTCTGAGATGAAACAAGAAGTTTTTGGAAACTGACTTATCAATTTGGTCATTATTTTGGTAAAGTATATGAGGTTGTTAAACATAGGTAAACATTTAAAACAAACATTCATTGTTGCTGTAAGTAATAGATTAAAGAGAGCAGTTTGTATTTTAGCTTACATTCATAGTCTGTATTTTAAAACATATCTTTAATGCTAAGTAGTTTATCTTTGCAAATAGATTTATAACTCAGAATTGGTCTTAATTGTAGATAACTAAGAATTTATTTCAGCTTAGATAAATGGGCATTTAAACTGACTGTTTACATTAAGAATATATGTACTTTTAGTGTCCTAATTAGAATTGTATTATAATCAATTGTAGCTATATAGCTGATTGTACTGTTTGAATGTTAGTTTATATCTTGGTCTCATTGTGATATTTTAAATCCAACTCTGATTTGGGAGGTTATTGTTTATAAGGCTAGTTATAAAGTGACAATTTGGTTTGATTTGTCAAGAGTATAGCATATTATAATAATTTAAACACTATATAGTTTGACTCATATTCTGGTCCCTACAAATATATTTCAATGTGTTTATAAATATTAACTAATAAAAATAATTCCAGAATTTATATTAATTTTATGGTTTTTGGTATATGCACATTTTATTGGGGTTTAGTTTAAAGGATAATTATTAAATATATTGTGTTCTAACCCAGCCATATACTGACAAAATTGTTTAAAAATTGCTGGCAAGTATCTTAAAATAATTTTCAAAAATAAGCAAAATTTGTTACATAACCATGCTGTCTGGAGTATTCTGATCCACCCCCCATCAGTGTTTAGCATAAAAAACAAAGGCATTGTATTTTAACTGAGTTCCCAGCAGCTTATTTGCTTCTAGGGATGCTCCAGCAGATAATGAGAGTTAAAGTCTTGCATTCTACCATACCAAAAGGTGGGTATAGATACAGCCATAGAAGGAATTGTGTGAGGGGGAGTTAGAGCTGTACAATTCAGAAACTTAAAAGAAAGGGTTAATGGCAAGGCACTGGAGTATAAATTTGCAGGTAAATTAAAGCACATATTTTGTCTCTATCCAAACTTGTTTTATGTCCCTTTTAATTACAATTCTTTCTGTTCCAGAGTAAGCTGAGGGTTGGGACATAGGAGAGGGGGGGGGGATATGTGCACAGAGGAGGTGAATTGCCAACATAATACAAGAGAAAGCATAAAAGAAAGCGCTGCAAAATTTATTGGCACTCTACAAATAACTGATCAAAGGAAGAAATGCAAATACCACACCAGAGATGCATGAAAATATATATTGTGCTGCATAAATAAAACATTTACAATCATATTACAAAGATTAAAAACAGAATTACAAATATGTAAATGAACCTAAAAAGTTGGTTGGGAAATACATGGGATATGTACATAGATATCCATAAGCGCTCGCTTTGTTTGTGGACCTATAAAGGGACCAACCCAGGACTACACAGTGTCAGTACCTTGCTGGGACACAGTCCATCCGTAACTTTAAACTTTCATGATTCAGATAGTGCACAAAAAAACTTCCAATGCATCTTATCAAATGAGAGCATACACAGGTAGGTTCAGGAATGTACACATCTTTAGCACTATATGGTAGCAGTGTCTAATATAAGAGTGCTATACATATAGTACTCAAGACACATGCACACTCCTGAGATACCACAGTATCTCAGTAAGTCACAAAGCCAACAACAGATATTTTTCTTTTTACAAGTACACTATTTGAATCAGGAAAGTTATTAACCCCTTAAGCAGCATTTCCCAAATGCCATCCTCACAAGTATATATGTGATTTTAGGTGCTTGCTTGGCTGCTCATTGCTGCTATCACTAACTCACCTGTGCTTGCAGGTAGGTACGCTACTGAAATCTGGCCTATTATGTGATAACTTGAGGACCTAGTGGTGTATAGGCATACAATTAGGCACATGCCAGTTTTATATATGAATGCCTTTGGGCATATGGTGCTGGTAATTGTGATGCTCAAGTCTGTCCCAAGACCTCAGTATTGGTGCAGATCTTATGTTTAGGAACTCCTCTGAAAAATGTGAACAACTTTACTGTGGCAGTGATAGGCAGATGGCATCAACAGACCACAGTACTTAATTGAATACATATTGCAGCCAGTTTAAGGATAATAAAACATTCACTGGTGTCTTAAATTGGCTTCTAGTGCCTGTTCCTCTATTGAAGGGTGACCATTATGTACTCTATAACTTACTGATGAGCGGGAGGTATGAATTACCATGACCTAATCCAGTGCACTTCCTCTAGTTGGTAAGTAAAAAGACGGTCAGGTAATTGTTATTCGTTAGTCAACTGGGCATTTTTTTAAATTGCTTAGATAAAATCTTGGGAAGAAAAATGAGGACATGGACCAATGAGATCTCGACTTAAAGGAATAGTCTAGTCAAAATTAAACTTTCACGATTCAGATAGAGCAGGAATTTTAAGCAACTTTCTAATTTACTCCTATTATCAATTTTTCTTCGTTCTCTTGGTATCGATTTGAAAAAGCAAGAATGTAAGCTTAGGAGCCGGCCAATCTTTGGTTCAGCACCTGGTTGCAGTTGATTGGTGTCTAAATGTAGCCACCAATCAGCAAGCGCTACTCAGGTGCTGATCTAAAAATGGGCCGGCTCTTAAGCTTAAATTCTTGCTTTTCCAAATAAAGATAAGAGAACAAAGAAAAATAGGAGTGAATTAGAAAGTTGCTTAAAATTGCTACTCTATCAATTCTGAAAGTTTAATTTTGACTTGACTATTCCTTTAAACTAGGGTAGCAATGTGTGCAGCTCTTTTATGAAGTCAAGAAAAAAGCTTTGCAAAAATAACGGTCAAAGTCAACCCTCGTTTTTGCAAAGCTTTTTCTGCACTTTGTAAAAAGATAAAATTACAGAACAGTGAATTCAGAACCTGCCTTACTCTAAGATGGGGAAGGTATCTACAGAACAGGAAGTGAGATGTCACCTGGCTCATTGGATCAATCACATTGGCAAGAAGGATCAACCCCATTCTAGATAATGCCAGGTCCAAGTGCTGCTCCTATTTATAGATCCGCTTTGTCAATTTGATATTTGTCATATGTTTTCATTTTTATAAATCTCATCACAACCCATAAGAGCTTAACAAATAAACGCTTTATTTGTAGTTCTAAAACCGGTATAAAAACTTTACAAAGAGGATCTTAAACTGGAGAAGCACCTTCCCACTATAACAAAATACATTTGCATTGGCTGTATGAAAAATCTAGGGGACTGGGAGCTAGCTGCACTCCTGCTTTCCAAGTGGAGAGTGAACAACAGTGGGGCACATGGATCCTAAAACTTTATCAGAATCAACCTGCCCTGATGCCATCTTCAAAAGGAGTTCGTCCACCTGCAAAAGGAAAAAATGCATGAGAAGCCAAAAACCTGACCATCCTGTCCCAGCCCACAGTGAATACAGAAAGTAAAGAGTAAACAAAGAATTGTGCTGTGTGTGATCAGTAGTTTTGTAGACTTCATCAGATTGTGAAGTACTTGTTAGAAGCCACAAACTGATTCTCATGCCCCACTATAGCAGCTTAAGATTTAAATTTAATGCAGTGAATCTATAATACGAAAAACATCCATAACTCGCACTAATTAACGTCACTGTATGTATATACACACGACTGTGCAAATGCTGAAAAAATGCTGTAAAGAAAGAGGCTTTCAAATATAGAAAAGTCCATTGTTTTTAAATTAACAAAATGTAAAGTGAACGAACAGAAGAAAAATCTAAATCAAATCAATATTTGATTTCTTCTGGGTACAGAAAGGATTTTGTAGATACTGTATATAGTCAGGTACATGATTAAACCATTGTACCAAACAAGTGCTATTAATCTCAATTTAATATTTAGGCTGAAACAGAAACAACTGTGTAGGAAGAATAATACTGGGGGGGGAGACAGCATAACCCTTCTAACAAGGAGCTGGACTAGGAGTGGAGCGCTATATCACTCGCACTTTCAATTCGCTAGAAGCTTTTAACGTGCCTATTACAAGTTGAAAGCAAAACGTTTTTGCACAAGCACTAACCAGATGCGCATAAAGCCGAACTTCAAATATCGCAACCGCATTAACATTCCCACATAGACTTCAATAAAGTGTGAATTGTGGGAAAAAAACATAATTTATGTAAGAACTTACCTGATAAATTCATTTCTTTCATATTAGCAAGAGTCCATGAGCTAGTGACGTATGGGATATACATTCCTACCAGGAGGGGCAAAGTTTCCCAAACCTCAAAATGCCTATAAATACACCCCTCACCACACCCACAATTCAGTTTAACGAATAGCCAAGAAGTGGGGTGATAAAAAAGTGCGAAAGCATATAAAATAAGGAATTGGAATAATTGTGCTTTATACAAAATCATAACCACCACAAAAAAAGGGCGGGCCTCATGGACTCTTGCTAATATGAAAGAAATGAATTTATCAGGTAAGTTCTTACATAAATTATGTTTTCTTTCATGTAATTAGCAAGAGTCCATGAGCTAGTGACGTATGGGATAATGACTACCCAAGATGTGGATCTTTCCACACAAGAGTCACTAGAGAGGGAGGGATAAAATAAAGACAGCCAATTCCTGCTGAAAATAATCCACACCCAAAATAAAGTTTAACGAAAAATATAAGCAGAAGATTCAAACTGAAACCGCTGCCTGAAGTACTTTTCTACCAAAAACTGCTTCAGAAGAAGAAAATACATCAAAATGGTAGAATTTAGTAAAAGTATGCAAAGAGGACCAAGTTGCTGCTTTGCAGATCTGGTCAACCGAAGCTTCATTCCTAAACGCCCAGGAAGTAGAAACTGACCTAGTAGAATGAGCTGTAATTCTCTGAGGCGGAGTTTTACCCGACTCAACATAGGCAAGATGAATTAAAGATTTCAACCAAGATGCCAAAGAAATGGCAGAAGCTTTCTGGCCTTTTCTAGAACCGGAAAAGATAACAAATAGACTAGAAGTCTTACGGAAAGATTTCGTAGCTTCAACATAATATTTCAAAGCTCTAACAACATCCAAAGAATGCAACGATTTCTCCTTAGAATTCTTAGGATTAGGACATAATGAAGGAACCACAATTTCTCTACTAATGTTGTTGGAATTCACAACTTTAGGTAAAAATTCAAAAGAAGTTCGCAACACCGCCTTATCCTGATGAAAAATCAGAAAAGGAGACTCACAAGAAAGAGCAGATAATTCAGAAACTCTTCTGGCAGAAGAGATGGCCAAAAGGAACAAAACTTTCCAAGAAAGTAATTTAATGTCCAATGAATGCATAGGTTCAAACGGAGGAGCTTGAAGAGCCCCCAGAACCAAATTCAAACTCCAAGGAGGAGAAATTGACTTAATGACAGGTTTTATACGAACCAAAGCTTGTACAAAACAATGAATATCAGGAAGAATAGCAATCTTTCTGTGAAAAAGAACAGAAAGAGCAGAGATTTGTCCTTTCAAAGAACTTGCGGACAAACCCTTATCTAAACCATCCTGAAGAAATTGTAAAATTCTCGGTATTCTAAAAGAATGCCAGGAAAAATGATGAGAAAGACACCAAGAAATATAAGTCTTCCAGACTCTATAATATATCTCACGAGATACAGATTTACGAGCCTGTAACATAGTATTAATCACAGAGTCAGAGAAACCTCTTTGACCAAGAATCAAGCGTTCAATCTCCATACCTTTAAATTTAAGGATTTCAGATCCTGATGGAAAAAAGGACCTTGTGACAGAAGGTCTGGTCTTAACGGAAGAGTCCACGGTTGGCAAGAGGCCATCCGGACAAGATCCGCATACCAAAACCTGTGAGGCCATGCCGGAGCTACCAGCAGAACAAACGAGCATTCCTTCAGAATCTTGGAGATTACTCTTGGAAGAAGAACTAGAGGCGGAAAGATATAGGCAGGATGATACTTCCAAGGAAGTGATAATGCATCCACTGCCTCCGCCTGAGGATCCCGGGATCTGGACAGATACCTGGGAAGTTTCTTGTTTAGATGGGACGCCATCAGATCTATTTCTGGAAGTTCCCACATTTGAACAATCTGTAGAAATACCTCTGGGTGAAGAGACCATTCGCCCGGATGCAACGTTTGGCGACTGAGATAATCCGCTTCCCAATTGTCTACACCTGGGATATGAACCGCAGAGATTAGACAGGAGCTGGATTCCGCCCAAACCAAAATTCGAGATACTTCTTTCATAGCCAGAGGACTGTGAGTCCCTCCTTGATGATTGATGTATGCCACAGTTGTGACATTGTCTGTCTGAAAACAAATGAACGATTCTCTCTTCAGAAGAGGCCAAAACTGAAGAGCTCTGAAAATTGCACGGAGTTCCAAAATATTGATCGGTAATCTCACCTCCTGAGATTCCTTGTGCCGTCAGAGATCCCCACACAGCTCCCCAACCTGTGAGACTTGCATCTGTTGAAATTACAGTCCAGGTCGGAAGCACAAAAGAAGCCCCCTGAATTAAACGATGGTGATCTGTCCACCATGTTAGAGAGTGTCGAACAATCGGTTTTAAAGATATTAATTGAGATATCTTCGTGTAATCCTTGCACCATTGCTTCAGCATACAGAGCTGAAGAGGTCGCATGTGAAAACGAGCAAAGGGGATCGCGTCCGATGCAGCAGTCATAAGACCTAGAATTTCCATGCATAAGGCTACCGAAGGGAATGATTGTGACTGAAGGTTTCGACAAGCTGCAATCAATTTTAGACGTCTCTTGTCTGTTGAAGACAGAGTCATGGACACTGAATCCATCTGGAAACCCAGAAAGGTTACCCTTGTCTGAGGAATCAAAGAACTTTTTGGTAAATTGATCCTCCAACCATGATCTTGAAGAAACAACACAAGTCGATTCGTATGAGATTCTGCTAAATGTAAAGACTGAGCAAGTACCAAGATATCGTCCAAATAAGGAAATACCACAATACCCTGTTCTCTGATTACAGACAGAAGGGCACCGAGAACCTTTGTAAAAATTCTTGGAGCTGTAGCTAGGCCAAACGGCAGAGCCACAAACTGGTAATGCTTGTCCAGAAACGAGAATCTCAGGAACTGATAATGATCTGGATGAATCGGAATATGCAGATATGC